>NW_015112895.1:237681-290934 GCF_001443285.1 Poecilia latipinna
AATGGAAAAAGGCTGAAGGGTAGTCAGCTCTTCATTTATACCTGCCTTTTCTGCAGGTTTAAAAATCTGCATTTTTAAAGGTAATTAACTTCTATTTATATGCTTGTCACATATTTAAATGCTTATTTTCCTTCCCACTCTACTCTCCTTGGAAAGGAAAACTAAATTGAATAAAATTTTTATGGCATTTTAAACCATGACATGTGATTACCTGGACTTAACAAAACAAGACTAAATAACTCAGACAAACTGTTTAGACTTCGTAGAAAAACATTTTTCAATTATTTAATTACATTACCAAGATAACTAAGTAATTTTGTATGAAACAAACATAACATCTGTAAAGCGATAGCCACTCACTGCTCCAAACAGCCGTCCATCTCTGTTCATCGCCAGATAACGGTTTGCACAAACTCCTTTGATGATCACCTCTCCCACTGAGGTCGCCTGTAGCTGAAGCTTTACTGCAGACCAAGATAAAATTTTATTTAAATTGAGTAAACAGAAAGCATTTGTACTTTCACAGTGGAATGTCAAAACACACACAGAGAGAAAGAATGAGTGATTTGTTTACTGAATGAAAAAAAATATAAAAGTGCAGCTTCAGATTCAAACTGAACGCTCTCCATTTCATTCAAGATTATCCATGTTTCGCCACAAGAGACACAAATAATGTGGAGGATAGGTATATCTGAGGAATCACAGCAGTAAACATGATCATAAAGTAAAAAAAAAAAAAAACAACTATCCAATCACAAGACCCTGGAGATGAAGATTCTCTTTGCTGTGAGTTTGTGATGCAACCAAATGCAACCTATTGTTGCTTCTAAACAGCTGAATTTTGTTTGTTTCTGCAGTTGTGATTGAAACACATATGAGAAGGGCTTAAACTTAAAGTAAATTTATATTTTAAGTTTAAGCAAAAAAAAAAATTGTTTGGTTTTTTCAGAAGAAAAAAACAAATTTCTTTGGTTTTATCAAAATGTCTCAAATACCATAAGTGTCACATTTTGGACCCAAAACATATAAAGACATATAACTGAATGTCAGTGTATATGTTTAAAGTTAATTAGGCCATTCTAAAATGTTTGAATACTAATAACGTGCTCATTCCCTGGGATATAAGTATGATGGAGACAGATGTCTCATTGCTGCTCTTTAAAACAAGAAAAGTCACAAGAACGTTCTTCTTAGAACGCAGCCAATCTGTAAATGCCATTTGTTTTCCTTGGTGCTGATTGACTTTTCTCCCAAGAGTGAAGATAAGTAAGACTGTAGATGTTAGTTTCTGTGGTAGTGCTAAGAGCTTCCACTCTTTATGTTAATGCATATTAAGGCAGTTATAACCATTTTTAGAGAAGTCTAAAAATGCTTATAACTATAGATTATATCAGGGGTTCACTGTTATGTTTGCAAATGTACATATAATAACAAATATAGATTTTCTCTCTGAATAATTTGACAACAGAATGTCAAAAAATGACCAGTATTTCTTAAGTCTATTTTTCTTGTTAGTTTGGAAAATATGTGATTTTTAATCCCATATAATCTGTGGTCTATTTTCAATGTTTCCTTTATTTTAAAACTTAAAAATAGAAATGTTTGTTCTTTAAAAATTACCAAAAAAAATCCTTTACTGAGGTTTTTTTTTTTTCATTAGTGCAAAAATTGCTTTTTGGTTTGTAAAGTCTGCAGATGTCTGACCGAGAGAATGTGTGGAGGGCTCACTGTATGACCATCACCATCAGAGATAATATTACACAGAGATTTGTTGTTGGCGAACACTGCTAATTCATCTTATTTGCTTTGGAGCTCCTCCTCTTTAAATCTCTGTCTGGCCGTGTGGTCAGAAAACCGGGCAGAGAGACATAGGAGTCAGGATATGAACCTTGCCCGATATGATTGATGGAAGACAGGATTTGAACTTTCCCTTCTCTCTTCTCTTTCATTCTGCTCTGCATTCATGAAGCATCCTTTTAAACTAGTATGGAAATTCAGGCATTTAAATTTTTTTTCTACTTTTGAGAGGCTAATCAGCTGCTCCCAGTATAATAACTGTCTCAAACTAAAAATATAAGAAAAAAAATCCTTTCAGTTGCACAACATCCCAAACCAGAGGGAATAACTGTCTGAAAACAAAATCCTTCAACTTAAAAAGCAAAGAACAAAAGTCTACAAACAGAAAAAACATAACTCAACATCATGCAATCTGAATGTCCGTATGGTCCAACCTCAAGACATTTCATTTTAGGGGAGAAGACCAAGTTCCTTCCTGCTTTTCAAAAACTTCAAAATATTATCAGCATGGATGCCTATAATTGTGATAATGGAGATTTTGTTTAAAAACTGTTACATTAAAGCCAAACAGGCTTCCTCTGTGTTCTGCCTATCACTGTGTGACATTGGATATTAAAGTGGTGGTAATGAGTCCCCAAGCACCACTGGTGACCATGTGGCAGCTTCGTCAAAACCAGATGAAAATCATCTCCACTTCCTTTTGTTTGTTAGGATAGAGACTGCTCATCTAACCAGCAGGAACCCATGTGTAGCAAGCCACCAAAAAGGAAGAAGGGGCCTCATAAGATAAATTACAGGATCTGTCTTAAATTAACCCACATTAAGCCTTTCAGTGCATCTGTCTGAAGTTAGTTAGATGGTAGAATATTTCAAGGACAGATCAAAGAGGTGTGTTAGCCTAAATAAGAAGGTTTGCTGCTTTAGGTTTGTTTTTTCAATATATGTCCTTTCCTGAAGGAGGACAGATACCAGTGTCAAAACTGTGTAACATTTGGGATTAAAATACAAGAAGTAGTCAGTGGTGACGTCCTTGTCCGAGGGCTTTGGGATAAGGAAAGCAGTATTTTGTGGATCACATGTTCTCTTATGTTTCCAGCTTCATCTGGCAGGTCTGTCAGGGTTTAACAAAAGGAGCATTGATGCAAAGAACTAAAATCACAGCAGACTATTTGAGTGAAAAGCTCAATACTCAACGTAATGAGGAGTTATTCCTTTATAAAACAGTAATATTCTCCAAGAAATGTCCATAGGGAGAACAGCAAGAACTAAAGGACATTTTAGAAACAACTACCAAGTGTCCAAACAATGTATTTGTTTAGCTTCTCATGGCTGACAGGTTGCCCTTTATCTTCAACAACTCTGCCAGGCATGTGTTATCCCAGGAGGGGAAAAAAGTCCAGCTCCATGTTCTTCCTAGTCCCTCCTACTCACTAATGAAAGTTCAGGACATACTTTCAAGTAATCAGTGACCTGGAAACCTTTATGGGCATCATGGTTGTTCATTCAAAACAAGCACACACATGTTTTTACTTAAGGGTACATAAAAGCTGAGCTGACTGACTATATATAATCTGTTATAATTTCTGATGGCTTTGAGAGAGAGGGATTTAATTTGCTGTCTTGTGTGACGTAAATTCTTCAGTGAGTGACTCAGCAGGGTGAAAACACAAACTAAAAACATCATCCATTCAAATTCTTTGTCATTTAAAAAAAAGTTTACTAACCTGGAGGTTTCATGCTTCTCCTAGGTTCTCCTACATTAACTGCAGAATTAACCTCAATAAGCTGGAAGAGTCTCTTTCTCCTTTCATTTTCTGTTACACATTAAAGACCTTAAAGAAGCTTTGTGTAGTGCCCAAAGCAAGAAGAATGAGACTGGAAATACTTACTGTGAGGGTCGCTTTTCTCCCGGATTCCATCCACACCTCCGTCGGGTTTAATTCTCAGAAAAAAGCCTCCGTTTTTACAGTACAGCCTCTTGGGGTCCTTGAAGCTCCCAGGAGGAAAGCCACCACTGGCGCCGTCCTCAGGTACAGCGGGAAGAGTTGTGATTTCTCCCGTGGCCATCTCCTCCTTTCAAGCTGCTTCCTGACAACTGCTTCGTCTCCTTCTTGAGAAGTGCAGGAGCCCCGCCGTGGCCTCCCACCTCCCACAAACTTCTCCCTCCTCCCCTTCTCCGCAGCCCTTCACACAGACTGATTCCACTTAACCTCAGAGGTCAGTACTCCTGAGAAGCCCCCTGTCAGGGCGGAAAGTGCCCTTTAAGGCCTGAGAATCTAGAGGGATCAATCTGATTGGAATCATTCATTTCTCATAGTTGTAGCAGTTTGATCTGCTGCCTGTAGAGCTGGCTGCCTCTCTGGCGTACATGCAGAAGGGTTTGCATGCAGATCCCTTCAGTTCAACTCTCTTCTTGCAGTTGAAGCAGTGCAGCTGGCTTAGATCTCTGATGAAGGCTTTCCCTTTTGGGCCTCAGTTCGCATGCGCCCTAGGAGCAACCAGACACACACACACACACACACGCAATGCTCACGCCCACTAATCCTCGCCAATTTAACCAGCCAACCCAGTAGAGGTTGGGAAAGGGGGACGGGCAGCTTGGAATCTGTCACTGAAGCCTCAGAGAACTGAAACCAGAACCATCAGCAGCAGCAGTATGTGAACAGAACCACTGTTTTCATTCATTCACTCCCAGAGCAGGAAAAGAAGGCTTAAGAAGCCATCCCAGTGACTCAGAGGGAAATTCGCTCATAATAAACTATTTCTAACAGAAAGCCCAGGAACTTGCTGAGAAATGAAAGCTTCACTGAATTAGTGTAACTGTTATTTTCAACTTGAAGAACAGTTTTAGGATTACTGTTCTTCATGTTGAGAAACTCATCCATGTTCTTTATCTTCAGTTGAATTCAGTACTGCAACATTCCCTTTACAGGTCTGTCTGCAGAACGCTGCTGCTCATGTTCTCACTAGAACCAGGAAGACAGGGCACATCACCCCAGTTCCAGAGTCCTTAACTGGCTCCCTGCAGCTCAGAGGATAGACTTTAAAATACTTCTGTTAGTTTATGACGCACTGAATGGCTTAGAACCAAAATCTGCTATTGTATCAATCTTCTAGATCACTCAGGTATTCTGGTTCAAGTGTACTCTGCAAACTTAAAAAAGTAAGAGTAAAAAAGTGTTTTGTAAAAAAAACTACCTAAGTATTGTGTAACAACACCTCAGATTTAATATTTTAAAATATCAGATGAGATCTATAGCTTTGTGCAAATTCTGCTATTGTAAATATAACTAGTTACTTCACATCTCTGATTATCTGCTGTGTTTCAATCTGTGAGGTGGATCTGAACATCATAATTAATTTCTGGCCATATAATATCCACTTGGAGTTTGGGTTTAACCTAAAAAACCTGCCCCCTGGACAGACTGGCAGATATATCTGGTCCTCACAACCGAGAGGACTCTTGGAGCAATCTTCTAACATAAATACCACAATAATTATTAGTAAGGTTATCAGAAGAACAAGTTTTAATTTTTAAGGTTTTATATTCTTCTCTAATCCAGATATTCAGTTAAAGCATAGATGAGTTGCTCTGAACTGTCGGTCGGATCTGCAGCTCCCCTATCATTGCCTTGTGGTTCTCATGTCTCACTCGTCTACCTCGTCAATGTCACCACACAGCAATGCCCTGGTGGAGCTGGGGAAGCTTTTTATTTCACTGAGCTAATTTTAGCACACATGAGGCTCTCCCACAGGAAATGGAAGTTCACGCATGTCATTGCCACCGTAAATGTCTAACATACAAAAAGGGGAATTCTGCATACAACGGCAATACTATAACATTACATCACCAGTTCAAGCGTGTTCCTTAAAGTTCCCCTTTCTATTGAGCAGCTTTCAAGGGTGTAAGTGTGTTTACTTGCATACATTTATTAAATATTTAAAATACTTTTAAATCAGCTAATATTCTCTTGAAAGTCTTGCTTTGAGGTAATCAGTGGTCTGCAACCTACAGCTTTGGAGCCACAAATGGGTCTCTGGACCTTTCACAGTGGCTCTGAATAACTTTGGATAAAAATGAAAAATAACCAGCTAATCTTTTTAAATTTACATATGACACAGTTTCCTTTTTTTTTTCAGTTTATTCCCACAACATGCGCATTGCATTTCCACAAAGAATGACACTAAAAGCTCTTGCAATATGTTTTTAGATCTGGGTTCTTGCTATTAGGTTGGAATCAATGTTCTGTTTTGTTTTTTTACATTTTCCATCCCACTGAAAACAATCCTCATCTTTGCTAATCTTTATTTTAAATCCTAACAATGATAAATAAAATTGTGTTTCACTAAAGACAACAGCAAATTTTCTACAGTAAATATTTGTCTAAAGTTATAAGTTATCTGCTTTTAAAAAGTCATGTGATATTTGAGGCTCTGAACAAGTTTTATTTGGCTGGCCTGAGAGTAAAGAATAGATACTTATGTTTAAAAGATTACTGAGCCCTGGACTGATTTAAATGTTTAGAAGCAAAGATTTGACAACAAAAAAAATTCCCGCCTTGGATTTTTAAAGAATAATTAATAATTTGTCAATTTCAAAAGTTTACTGTGACTATGTTGCAACTTTGAATGAAAAACCCAGGTCACTGAAATGTTTTCAAAAGGTTTATTTTCGAAGATTATGTCTCTCCCTAGTGGTAGAGAATAGACAGAACACTATATTATCTATGTCACTGAGGACAAGAAAACTCATATAACATGACTTTAACAAAAAAATAACTTTATGCAAATTGCAAAAATTAGAAAACCAATAAATGAAAAAATTATTGGAACAATCAAAGCAGCATCAGATTCCCCTCATTTTTTTGGCCAGTTCCTGTGATGATTTCTGCATCAGTCTGTAGAACTAGTAAAACTAGGTCTAAAGCTTTCCTCCACGCTTCCTGCTTTACACTCAAGTTATCATAGATGTTCAAAGCCGGTGCCTCATCTGGTTTCACTGCTGAGAAACCTGCATCCTCTCTTTTGCTCTGTGAAACAAGTTGTAAAAACTTCTCTGTACTTATTTCATCTCTGTGAAATTCCGTCAGTTGCTTGCTGACAATAGTCCTAGCATTGGCTGCAGTGAACCTTCCGGTGTTAACCATTACAGCCGTTATGTAATCTATTAAACCACCTGCCATGAGTTGTAGCACGAGACCTCTGTAGAGGTTAGCTGCTGACCCAGTTTTGCTGTCTTTCACCCTGTCGTGTTCTGCTTGCTTTTGTAGCTGATGAACACAAAGCAACTCGGCTCCTCCAGCACCAGGCAGCAGGGCTCCGTCTTTCAGTGCATGGTGTAAACGGTATGCACAGGCCCAGAACTGGTCCTCCAGGGCTTGCAGCTTGCCATGTACGCAACTTGTGACAACCACTGTGACCAGCCCACTACTCCTGCCAGTGGAAATGTTCACAGCTGTTAAAGATTTCCTCTCATAGCTGCTGAGGTCCCTCCAGATCTCAACATTAACACCATCACCGACACAAGACTCTGTTAACTGTGTGGCATAATTTACTGGAATAGCTCCAGTTGAGCTGCCAATAGTCTTCAAAACAGAAGAGTTGACCTTCTCCACCACGAGAATCTGATGCCTACAACAGTGCTGAATGACCTTCTGGCTGACAAGGCCAGCAGTTAGTATCAGTTTCACTTCCAGGTTCAGGAGTAGTTTCACAACCTTATCCACCCATTCATCCTCTTTGTTTGAAACTGACAAATCCAAGTCCTCACACACACATTGTTCACCTGGTAGGCTTTTGAAGCCCAGATGGCGGTAGGTCTGAGACAGATCTCCAGTAATAAGAGCAACTTTCAGGGGTTGTTGTTTTACCACATGAGCAACTGCAGCCTGCTTGTCAGATAAAAGAAGAACGCAGCCTTCAACAACACATGCGTAGTCCTCTGGCAAACCAGAAACAAGACAAGTTAACATTTTTGAAATGTCAAACAAGGGATCTCTGATATGTTGTTGGTTTGTCTTTAACAGCATCTGAGCAGCTTCAACTGCCAATTTCATAGCCTTTTCACAACCATGGCTCAAAGACTCAGCAATGACTATCATGTCAGGCTGATCAGGATGCCGAACTGTGGAGAGCATATCAGACTTGGCCTCACAAAAATGTCTGCTGAGCTTAACCTTTCTTTGTCCACTCTTGCTTAGACACTTGTCATGAAAGTTTGCCATCTCTATGGATGCGTCGGTAGAAGCTTTCTTTGTACCTCCAGGTGCAGCGGTGCATTTCTCCATTACAGCGAGGTCCTTGAATGAAACTGAAAATTTCTTGCAAACATCCAAGCAAATATCAATCCCCTCAGACATAGCTGTGATTATGTGCTGAACTGAAATGCCTCTCCGGAGGCTGTCCAATGCAGCACGGCTCCAACCTCCTGCAAGAAACAGTAAGCATCCAGACCCTGTGCGGTACTGCTTATGATGGCCTCGAACAGTCTCATAAACCAGCTGACCCACCGCGCATGTAGGTTCCAGGTTCTCAATGATACGAAAGCATGAGCACACAAGAACCGAGTCCCCACTCGATTCATCTTGAATGAACTTGTAGTTTTTAAACGGACCAACGGAGGATCGTATCCTTCCTGAAAGTGCTGAGAGTTTCTGGAGTCCAACATGTTGCCGACTGTTTATTACTACGCCTTCCAGCATTATCCAGACTGAAAAATAAAAGAATCAGAAACACTCAGTGTCAGCAAATATGATCTGTTTAATTAATAAATTTGCTTAACATTACTTGTGGAAAAAAGGTTATACAGTTTTAAATTTTAACGTTGTGTCCTAGAGAAAGCTATAAGTTTCCAAAGATTCTTGGTTTGCTTACATTAATGTTGTATTTAAGATCAATGCTTTACATTTTATTTAGCAGGAATATTCTTTTCAACAGAAAATCTAACTCAGGACAAAAATGTCAGCATAAGGAAGGACTAATTACTAATACTAAATATGTCTAGTTGATGTGTCACACTTCAGTCTCCTCTACATGACTGTGGCTTTTGGGCACGAGGCAATGTCCCCAAGTGGTAGGTATACTAAATAAGCAGGTATACCAAAATAATATAAGCCAACTATTGTCTGCTTCACAGATGGAGTTGTTAAGTACAACACCCAAAGCTTAAACAATCATAATGCAGCCCATGCCCAATAATCACTTTTCTTTAGACCAAGTACAGGAAAATAAAAACAAAAAATAATGTTTTCACAATTACTGTAAATACGCAAATGAATCAGGAGTTAAAGAAGTGGTTCCAGACCAGCGAGAGCTGTTGCACTTGGGCCACTGACAGGAAACGAGGCCCCAACATCAGAGCTGCCATTTGAAACAATGAAATGGGTTAAAAAAAATTTAAAGAAGGTAAATGAGCGCTGGAAAAACAACTCCAAACAAAACAGTAAATGTGAAAAATGGAAGCATACAAGAATACATTAATTGAAAATTCAAAGCAATATTGCCTTGAAAATAGAAAATACACCATAAAAGAAACAAAACCCAAAACTATATAAGCAGCAGTCAAAGTTTAAAAGCACACTGTAAGAACTTGGTTGAAAGAAAATAAGATAACAAATGTGCATATTCAGAGGGAATGACGCTAGAACAGTTGTTCGGTATCATGCCCATGAAACATATAAACGACTGCCTTAAGAACACCACCACATTTCCACAGTCTGTGATGATGTGGAGCTGCATTTCTATTTGTGTCCATCCAAAGCAAGTTTGGTGATATTTAAGTCATTATTCAAGATAATAATACATTTGTTCAATTAAAAAAAATATTTTAACATCTGTTCAGGAAAGAATTGTTAAATGACACAGTCAACAACCAGTGCAGACTTAAATTTGACTGGAAACAGGTAGAAACTGGAAAAATGGAGCTCGACATACAGAGCTGATCTGTCAACTTCAGTACAAGAATGTTGGAACCTTCATGAAGTTCATGGCATGCCTCAAAAATGTCAACCTGTCAGACAACACGGAGATACAAGCAAAAAAGTTTATTTCATGACTCCAAATCCTACTTGTTCATTTGATCTGAATAAATCATGTGCCATTGAGAACAATACTGTGATTTAATCCTTATGCAGTATATTAACATAAAAACCAGAATGTGATGCTCTAATTCCATAGTTTACAACATTCAAACTGGTTCAAAATCGTTCTAAGTCCACTTTTAAAATAAATATAAAATGTTTACTTTATATTGAAGACGTTTTGCAGATAAGGCGCGTGCAGGCTACCATTAATAATATTATTAATGAAGTTACCCGTGTTATACCTGAAATACAATAAAACAGTCTTTTCTGAAAAGATATAACTGTTCAGATTTTATTTATGAAAACGAGCCGTTACCTTTATTTTTAAGTCTGAACCGCTTGTTTTGTTTTAAGCTCTCTTCCGGACGCGCGGCTTAAAAAAAAATAATAATAATGCGCATGCGTTAAATGCCCTAGTTGCTGGGCAACACAAAAAATGACTTAAGGCGATTGGTGGAAACTTTTAAAGCCCGCCTGTACTACGTTAAGATTGGTTAACAAGACCATATTTCGTTTTTTCCTACCTTCTATTGGTTGCCGGGTGTGTCCGTTAAAAAATACAACCGTTGCTGCATGTTTTGTTGACATCTGATTAGCAAACACAACTTTGAAGTTTTCGTCTTTGGTGGATTCGAGTTTTTAAATGGTAAAGCTGTGCCGAAGTGTTTAATATCTCATGTCTGCTCTGTTCACAATGTTTTATGTTCATTTTAGTCTTAAAGGCGTTGATTTGTTTTGGGTTTTTTTGTCTCACCATTAGCCGAACGAGAGCTTTTGCTAGCTAGCTTGGTTCTTCTATACATACGGCTTTTCTTCTGGTAATTTCTGATCATGTCTGTTTCTTAGGCTACAAATTACCGGAAATCTGTTGCCTCAGCGAGCCAAAGGAAAAAGTCATGTTCCAAAGCTGATCTGACGGAGGAGCAGAAGCAGGAGATCAAGGAAGCTTTTGATCTGTTTGACACAGATGGAACTGGGACAATAGACATCAAAGAACTCAAGGTGGGCTTTGTTAAAGATCAAATGTTATTGGCGCTCACAGAACCTTATTGGCTGTTTATCCTCGCTGCAGGTTGCCATGCGAGCCCTAGGCTTTGAACCAAAAAAGGAGGAAATCAAGAAGATGGTTTCAGATATTGTCAAGGATGGTTCTGGAACCATTGATTTTGATGACTTTCTTTCTATGATGACCCAGAAAATGGTGAGTGTTGGACAATGATAAATATGCACACGTTGTTCACAGAGTTAACTCCTGTTCACTCTGACAGTTAAAAAAGGCCTTTAAAGTAAATTAAACTTTTATTGCTCTAGTATTGTCTCCTAATTAATTGTTTTATATTTGAGACTTCAAGTAATGCCTCCTTAAAATAACACACAGCCAAGTGCTGACAACAAAATTGAGTACACATGTAAGTGTAAAGTTGATCCCAACATGATAGTTCTTATGTAGTCCCAAACCATTGCACTCCTACCGCCAAACTTGACTGTGGGCAAAACACAGTTGTCGTTGTACTCCTCACCACCATCACACGCTTGATCCAGATACATTTATCTTGGTCTGATAAGACCACAAGACATGGTTCCTGTAATTCATGGTCTTAGTCTGCTTGTCTTCATCAAACTGTTTCTTTATAGTATAATTACAAAATATGCTTCAGTTACATTTACTTTAAAAGAAGTACACCATTTAAAATAATTGTTTAACATGTTTTTCTCCATTGGCAACTGAAAATGAGGCAATGTTGTTTCTCCCACCAGGACAATGTTCCAAATTTCAACATAGTGACATATTATAAAGAAGACAAGTGTTGTTCTATCATTTAATGGGATTGGCCATAAAGAACTGACAGCTTGTTTACCATAGTTCTGCAGACAAAATGTCTAGTGTTGGATGCAAAGGGAAGACATATTTGGAATTAGTTGATAATTTAGGGCTCAGAAGAGAAGTTTTAATCTGTTTACAGTAATCCCATGTTTCTTGTCTCCTGTGATGTTAATAGAATGAGAAGGATAGCAAAGAGGAAATACTGAAGGCTTTCCGGCTGTTCGATGATGACTGCACAGGAAAAATCTCTTTTAAAAATCTCAAGAGAGTTGCCAAGGAGCTGGGAGAAAACCTCACAGATGAAGAGCTGCAGGTAACTTTGGATCTTTTATAATATTGCTAAATTATCCATTTCATCTGATAAGTTTCAGTAAAAGTTACTTTGATATAAAATATATTTCTTTTCTTGAGCTACAGTGCAATAATCACATATGTGGGCTGTAAATGAATCATCAGTGAAATTATATTAAGGAAAATATCACAATATTCCTTAAAGTGAGGACAAAACACAAAGAGGATAACAAAACTGTCTGACACATGATCTTAAGAGTCCAAAGTAGAAATGATTCCTTTTTGGGAAAAACAAAAAACAAATCAGAGAACAAGATGTGTTGGAGTTCATTTATTATTTTATGTACTCAGTACCTGCGGTCATAAATATAGGAACATCTCCAATTACAGTATCATCAAAAAGTTCATTTCACAAATTTATTTAAAAAAATTTTTTTTTAGTTGTTAATGATTATTTACAGCAAATGAAAACCTCCAAATTCAGATTCATTGAAACTTACAATATCACATAAAATTGATTAATAATACGACTTTGCATTCAAACCTGTGTCTCTACTCAAAAATGTGTCCAGTAAGAATTTTGATTTGTCATGATTATAAACTATACAACATATATTAGATGCCAGAGCGGTATTTGTGCTCCTGGGGCTTTGATTGTGTTGCGGCAATGTAAATGGAATGATCCAAGGTTGAACAGTGTAGAACTGGTGCACCACAAAGATGTGTTTTTGTGTTATAATGAGGAACCTCTCAAGATAATGCATCTGAATTAGAATTGTTTTACTGAATGGTGCTAAGTATGAATGTCTTAAATCTGAACTTTCATCCAGGATGGTCAAACCAGTTACCTGTTACTTGGTTGGGGCTCCTTTTGCTTGAATTCCGGTATCAGTGCATCACGGCATGGAAGTGAACATCTTGTGGTTGTGCTGAAGCGTTCAGGAAGCCCAGCTTGCTTTAGTGCTGGTCTTTATTTTCATTATTGGATCTGAATGGACTTTTCTTCACTATCCTCTTAAGGTTACAGTTGTCCCTGTTTCTCCCACAATTTTTTCTTTCTCTCATCATTAATAGGGATGGCTATAGCTCAGTGAACAGCTATCTTCTGTAACAAAGATGTTTTATAGCTTACCCTCCTTGTTGAGGGTGTCAGTGACTGGATAATTTGGTCATAGTCTTCCTCATGGATGTGTATGATGATATTTTAATTTAATAAAATAATTGTGGAGAGTCTAAGTTCTTTTATGGATCAGCTAAATTAAGGTTGTTCTATCTGATATTTATTACACCTATCTGGTCCAAAAAAATACACATGCCATGAAAACTCTCTACAAAAAGATTCAATCTGTGTAAAAGGTGCAAACTTCCGACGCAGGTGATGGAGGCCGCTTCAAATTAGTCTCCTTCATTTTACCAAGTGGTCATCTCTCACTGTTCTCAGGTCAGATGCCCTTTTCTTAGTATTTTCAGAGTTAGAAATTTTATTTTTAGACAATTAAAAGGTTGCTAATATACCAAGTTAAAATGCTTAAATTTGTTGCATCAGAATATTTGATAAAGTTATTGGGATGACATGTACATTGTTTTATTTGTGTGTAGTTTACAAAACAAATTTAATTTGTTCAAACACAATTTGTATCTTGAAAATGAGTAAGAAGAAACAACTTTTTAAAATAAAATTTCCATTACTATATTCAACACTCACATTATTGCCTCATGGCGTTGCTGCTGTCAGCACTTCAGTATGGAGTGCTGACAGTTCTCAGTTCATCCAGTTAATTATGCTGCATCCGACATCAGCTTGGTTCATGCTAAGTACCGAAACTTGTCACTTTTTCCTTTATTGCCCACATCTTATTTGGCCCCGGAGGGAGAGGCTTAAACTCAAGCTGAGGTCATGGTAGGATCAGAAAAAGCAGAGAAACCACAACTCAGAAGCGCTAATGTCGCAGCAACACACATAGCCTGTTGCTAAAACAAAGCCAGGGTTGCGAACATCTAGTAGAGCAGAATCTGGTTTGACCATCCTGGATGAAAGTTCAGATTTAAGACATTCATACTTAGCACCATTCAGTAAAACAATTCTAATTCAGATGCATTATCTTGAGAGGTTCCTCATTATAACACAAAAACACATCTTTGTGGTGCACCAGTTCTACACTGTTCAACCTTGGATCATTCCATTTACATTGCCGCAACACAATCAAAGCCCCAGGAGCACAAATACCGCTCTGGCATCTAATATATGTTGTATAATTTATAATCATGACAAATCAAAATTCTTATGATAAAAAGGATTTCTCAGTAACAGTGAAAGGTGCAATAATTTCACATCTCTAAACTGTAGGTTCCAGAAACGCCTTAAATAGCTTCCAAATTTTGCACTAATTCAAGCTTTGTAGCACCTTTTCAGTAATGTTGGTAGTACTGAATGCACAGCTTTCAGTCATTGAAGAAAAAATATTTTAAGGGTAAAATGTTAAAATCAAGATCTGATATTGCATATCAAAGATGAAGCATGAAATTCAAACTGAAGGATACTAAATTTTAAAGGGGGAATCTTATGTAAAATCAACTTTTTTGAGCTTCACATGATGTTGTAATGCTATTCTCTCATTAAAAACAAACCTGGATGCTGCTTTGATTCTTTTATGTTTGTTTGAGGAATCCTTGATTCTCTGGTGCAAACATTTAGGGGTGCCTAAACGTTTGCTCATACACAGCACCCTCTATTTACCCAAAGCTCCTTCTCAGAGCTGCAGTCTCCAATTGAGCCTCCGCCTCACACAGCAACCCTTCACCCACTCCAGCCCAATTAACTCCTCCAGACTAGCGGCAGCAGCAATTAGCAAACGCCTGGGGGAAGTGGGAAATGCATGTCTGCTGAGCTCATCATAAGAACAACTTCTCAGTCCAAAGCTCCTATGTACGCTTATAAAGAGTATTACTGTGATGATGTGCTGAAGGTGGAGTGTCTGAAAGAGTAGAGGCTTCTAAAAGAGACAGAGACCAACCTCAAGGCGTCAGATTGCGAAATCAGATTTCTCTTAAGTAATGCCTGATTTATAAATTATTTTCATAACTGAAGTTACCATAGTTAGTTGATTGCAGTATAAACTGGCACTATGTGCCTGAAAAATACGTAATAACCCTCTTTAAATTTTGTTAGGTTTTGTCCTTTAGAACAATGGCTGTAGAACCAAACATTTTTCCATAACAAGCTATTTTTTCCTCAGACTTATCCAGGTCTGGAAAATGATAAAAGTAAATTCCCAACTGAATTTACTTTGAATCTTTCTACCAGCTGTGTTTTAAAACCTTGAAAAAGAAAAACGGAAATTTTTAATTCTCAAAAAACAAACAAAAAAATGTAAATTAGATTTTTTTTATTGTGGAGTTCAGCAAATTGTAATTTTGTAGTTTAAAACATTTTATTCTTACTTTTTAGTCATGTAATATATATATATATATATATATGTATATATATATATATATATATATTTATTTATTTATTTTTTATTTTTATGTGGATTGTTTCACACGATTCCCTCTTTAACATTCATATTTGTCGGCCTTCAGGAAATGATCGATGAAGCCGACCAGGATGGTGACGGAGAAGTCAACGAGCAAGACTTTCTACGGATAATGAAGAGGACCAATCTGTACTGAAGCCGCTGAGTGTTGCAGTTTTAAAACCTTTTCAGGATTAAATTCTGACTTTGTTCCAACTATTTTTACTGTAGCTTTTCTGGAACTAAGACAGGTTCTCTTTGTAAATAACTTTTTTAAAATCCTGTGTCTTTGTACCGATTCTTTTTTTCTATAAGACAAATAAAAACAATCACAGTTTTGTCTCTTGTTTAAAGTAATCGTAAAGTGTCAGTTTGACAAGTTTTTTTTATTTTTTTAATCGACTTTCTTGTTGAAACGGAGGTGGTGCAATGCAGAAGCAGGTTATAGCAGTTCATGAAGATCTTAGTGAAAGTGATTTCAGTGCATTGCATTCACTGTTGTGCAACTTGCAGAGCGCAGCGTGCCAATGATGGTCAGACAGACAGACAGACATGACTAAGTTGATGTTGACTAATTCGAATTATCTTACTGTAAATAGAAATCAGCAGAATGAACCTGAGATGAGTAAGTCAGTAAAAGTGACTCTCACTTCATGCTTTGAGCTGAACTTGGTATCGCCTGAACGAGATCTGTTTTACCTACATCTTTTGATCATCTTATAGGAAAGATGCTCCTGCTGATTAATTGTGACATGGAGCGGAAGTCTGCTTTTGTCCAAAACATTGAACCTTGCTTAAATAAACAGGATATGTAATGACGTGTTTTTCCGAACCGTCAGACGGCTGTCTATTATTTTGAGGATGCTTGCCACTGATTATGAAAGTTGTGATAACCTGTTCTAGACTGCGACAGAACCTCAGGTGGAAAATTTGAAAAGTTCTCTCTCAATATGAAATCCAACATTTGAAAAACATTCCATACAAGAAATGTTATTGATATTTCATATTGTTATGCCTGGTTTGATCAAAAAGGATTTTTCAAACATTCCTTTGCAGATTTCTTTTGTTTCACTTAAGTCTTTCAGATTATTAAAAACAAAATGACCAAAAATAAAATTACATTTTCGATTTCTTTTATTAAGGGGATAAAGCTATACAAGCCAACTGGTTCTTTGTGAAAAAGTCCCTCTAAACCTAACAACTGGCTGTCACATCCTTGACAGGAATGACAGATTGATTTAAAGGTCATACAACAGAAACTCTATCGATTTAGGTCGAGACTTTGACTATGCCATTCATAACATTTTTGAAGCCATTCAGAGGTGAATTTCTCATTTATTTTTCTGCAAGATCCAAATGTGCTTGAGGTTACTTATGACAATAGGAGATTATCCTTCAGGATTTTCAGGCAGAGAGCAGAATTCATGGTTCCATTAAGACCTGCAGGCCATTCCGGTCCTGAAGCAGAAAACCGACCCAGATCATCTACCACCATATTTAGCTGCTAGCATGTTTTTTTTATTAAATGTTTTAAGTTTTAAATACAACCGTCATGGAAGGCCACTTTAGTCTCAATCCATAGAATATTTATGATGTTTTTTAACCAAAGTATTTTGTATTTTATGGCCTTTTTATTTTGCCTTGGGACATTCCTTACATAGATCCCATTTTTGACCAGCCTCTTTCTTATTTTTTAATCACTAACAATTACCTTAAAGAAGCGTAGGAAGTGTTCTTGATTCTTTTCCGACTTCTTGAATGAGTTGGAATCTTGGGGTAATTTTGGTAGGCCGGAAACTTCTGTGGATAATGGCACCCTGTGTTTTACTGGAGTCCTCAAGCCTTAGAAATGGCTGAGTAACTTTTTCCATACAGATAAATATTAATAACTGATTAATATCTCACATGTTTTGCTATCTTTCAGCCTACTTTATGTCTTAAGGTAAGTTCTGTTACGTAGTTGCTGAACCTACAGTTTTAAAACTGAACCCAGCTTTACCAAAAATGGCAGTTAATTTAATTTGAAACACCTCTTTGCCGTAAAAAACGATAATTAAAAACTGCTTTAAAACAAGCTGAAGAAATCTACACTGCTTATTTATTATGGACCAAACTAAATTGCCAAGCTTGAACCTGCTAAGATGAAACTTGGAATTGCTTTAGGTGAGCCATATCAAAAGGCCAGTTTTTCACTTGCTTGCATCATATAACCTGCTATGACTCAAATCCATCCACTGTGTTGCAGTTCAAAGTGCTCCACTCAACAGGTGAGAGCTGAAACACAGATCTGAAGCTCACTTTGAGTGGACCAAGGAACTAAAAAGTGCCTCAGTAGTACAAATCCTGATATTATGAAGGCAAGGATCTATTCTGCAGATATGAATACAATTTTTTTTATAGTGGGATTTTGTGAGAGCTTATAAGAAATCAATATCTTAGCCATAGGATGCGACTCTTGAGCAGACCCAAGAATGAAGAAAATGATTATGCTGGAACTCCTGTTTCAGAAATAGCAGTGGTTTATACAGGTGTTATTTTAAATTATAAACAGATGATAGATAGTTATTTCTGACAGTCTCCAAGAATCATCAAACCGTTTGAAGCATATATTGGAAAATCAGCATTTTAGTATTGACATGTTTACAAGTCATTTTCACCAAAGCAAATCTCTGAGTGAAACATTTTCTTATGGGTTAGGATTTCAAATCATATACAGTTTGATCCACTTTAACATGAACTTTAAAAACAATTCACAACTAAACACCCCAAAACTGTTATGAGTGAATTAAATTATATATATATGTAAGAAACAAATACATTAGAAAGTGTTTTTATTTTGACTAGCCAGAAATGTTTTTGTCTGTAATGACAGTAGCTTAGGAGCAAGTAAAGTTGATTTTAGTATCAAATAACCCAAAGTAATTTAACACAGAGTTCAGTTTGAGAGAAATCCATGTGGAACTACAGCAAACATAAACACACCATTATAAACAATTAATAATTAACGGCTGTTATTCGCTAATAAGAGCTCTAGTCTGTAGTTTACATACCAGCCTACTTTCACTCATATTTAAAGTAGCTAATGATTGTTAATAAAACTAGTGACTCAGACTATAAATTTTAAATATAGTTTTTAGAATGCAAGGCTGAGTCACGTCTGAAGGTTTTAATTTAGAGACTTAAACGTAACCTGAATCCAAGTCTGCACCTTAGAGTCCAAAATGTGCCTGAAGGGACATTTGTTGTCCATGGAGTGACTTTTTTACTATCCTTGACAATAAAATTCAAAAAGAATTGTTCAAACCTGGTTTTCCTTCTACAGTTCATATTTATTCAAAGAAAATAATAATACAAAAAATGTCACTGCCTTTCAAAAGAATACACAAGTTAGAATATTTTAAAAGTATAAGATATATTTTCTCAACAATGCTTTTTTAAAATCAGTTTCATATTAAATATGCAAACATCCACCTTTTTTTAAACTCTCAAGCAGATTTTGATACATTTGGAAAACTCAAGATGTTTTCCAAACAACTGATCCATATCACATTTGTCTTAATGAAAACACACACAAAAATCCAGACACAGTTCATAGAAAGCAATCAGCATTTAGGATGTTGTTTGCAGATTTTAAGTTTCAGGTATGATGATTTGCAGCTCCCTTTTCTACAGAAATCTGACTTCATTTTTTGAATTAAAATATTGTGCATTGTTTATAGTATGAAAAGAGTTTGTATCACTGTAACTGAGGTCAAACAATGGAACGAACTGAAAATGGAACTTAAACAATGTTCATGCATCAACCAGTTTAAAAATAAATACAAAGTGTTGGTTCTTCTGCAGTGGATCTCCTAGTATTTCCATAGAAGCTCTGGACTCTCTGTCATCATCTGTAGCTTGTGTATACATCTTTGCAGAATTACTAACTTATTAAGTACATTGCAGACAGGAGACATAATTCTCAGTTTAACTGGTAGCTACACTACCCTGCTCTGGCCGAACACACAGGAGGCTCCATGTTTCTGGTTTTTATAAACATAACCTAACCATAATAATAGGTAAAAACAGATTGAGACTTTATTGGCTAAATTCAATTTTTAACCTCTTCCCTTGCAATCTTCTTCATAATTTGTTTTAACATATTTTTTAAATGTAGACATAAATACAATTATCTCGGATCAAGGTATTGACAAAAAGAAAGGGTGCTTGATTTGCCAACAGCAGACTTAAAGTTGTTGTTGTTGTTCACCAGATGTTTGACTTCAGAACAAAACTTTCCAATAGGAGTTGGATGTTTTTGTACAGTGACAGTTTCATGGCCTTTAATATCTTCACAGCCCCTCAGCCGGGTGTTATTCCCCTTCTATTGTGGTTTAACAGCATTCACATCACGCGGCCCGTTCAGTACTCCCACTGCTCCGCCGCTTCTTTTTCCAATAAAATGATCAATTTCCAAAACAGCTAAGCGCCGCAAGTCTGGTCACTGCTGGTAAATGAAAGAAAGTCAATTAACTCTTAAATGTCAAGAATGTGTCACCAGTATGTGGGCCACCTATTTACAGGGTCCCCTCTGTGAATATGAGAAGTTCAACACAAAGTAATAACTGTCACTGTGCTTTGGAGAGGCAAGGACTGACTGCAGCAGTGGTATGTTTGCAATTTTAATCTTAACCCACCAATTTAACCTTTAGAATTAACTGCATTTATTAATATTACTTAATTCTGTCTGAATATTTGAGGTTTCAGAGTAGACATCTTCTAATGTTGAGGCTTGTATGTTAGAAGAAGTCAAAGTCTTATCAATGACTACTTTGTTTTTGAGATGTTGAAGATACAGATCAAGTCTGGAGTTCTTTACTTGGTTTGTTTGTTTGTGTTTTCCTTTTCCGTAACCTCTTTCTTATCCAGCACAATCAAAAAGAAAAATACATGTTTTTAAAAGCTGAAACATCTTTAAAGATGTTGTTTTAATGTGATGTTGGTGTAGACAATCCAATCTTTTTATTCAGATGTGTAGATGTGTTTTCCCCACCTTTCTCAAGTTCCTGTTGCACACCTGACTTAAAAAAAAACACAGAAACTTCATAGGTCAGAGAAATCTGTTTCCACCCCTTAACCAATCACATTTAAACGTTTAGGGAGATCAGAGTTTTAAGGTTGGAAAAACATGTGTCCACATCTTTTCAGGTACTACGCTGCATTACAGATGTAAATTTAATGAAAGTACATGTATCTTTTCAGGTTTAGGTGCTATAAACTAATTTGATATAACCAGGTGTTTGGTAGTTAATTGTTACGTTTACTTGACTAACTTTTTGAAAAGAAAATACTTTCAGGAGTTGCTTTATTACATTGTACTTTTTACTTTTGAGTAATATTATTATGAAGTAGTGGTACTTCTACTGTAGTAACATTCTGAATACTCTATCCACTGAGTAATTTCACTAAATCAAGAACATATTTTACCAAAAATGCACCAGACACACACCTATAGTTTATGTTAAAGTGAGACTTCTTGTTGTTTCTCCAAAAGCTGTTATTCTAAAGTTACTTTATCTGTTGTCTGATGAACAGTTCTTTTTCTTAAAGTTTTTATTTTATTAATTTGTATTAGTTTTAAAGTACATTTTACTTTTTAAAATACCAGAATTTGCACACAACTATTTTTTGTCTGATTCATTTTTGTTAAATCAGATGTCATGATTAGCCTTTCTACCATTTTTTTTCTTTGTTTTTACCATTTTTTGAAAATCGTACTCCTGTGGTCTCTTAAGAGACCGCAGTAGAGACCTAATGTGTTTTTTACTCTGTGTGCAGCCCAGTGTGGTTGCATTAACCTTGTGTGCGCTTTTAAAATTTATTTATTTATTTGTAGTTTTGAAAATTTACAGTCCATGGGAGGTCTAAGTAATTTCTTGGATGGCTGCTTTTTAATTGTGTTCTAGTTAAAATATGCTTGTTTTCTTTGAGAAAAATTTTGGGTAATTTTTGGGTTTCCTTAATTTTTAATTTGAATATTAAATTGAGATTAATGCATTGTTGGGTCATTTGAATGAAGATGTGATTGAAATGAAATTACTTTTTTGCAAAGTGCCTCAAGACCACATTTGTTGTGAATTGGCTATATGAAAATAAACTGAATTGAATAATACTTGGTTGACCAATGACTATTAATCGATGTCACTTTTGGCAGATACACACTTCAAAATAAATGAACTAATAAATTAACTATTAAAATGAGTGCAAGGATACTCATTTTAGTATCAGGTCATTGTTTTTCTTACTTTTTTGGGCCTCTTGTGCTTTGGGAGATGAACATAAGCATACGGCACACTTTCACAATCATGAAGCACTAATTTGTGTTTGCATATAAAATACTTCCACATTCTTTACATAGACGTCTGTGGCTGTAATGTAAGAAAACATGGAAATATTCAAGAGGTATCAATACTATTTTGAGTTTCTGAATGTGGAAGAACTTTGAGTTTAAAAAATGGGGCCAACTGAAGTGATAAAACCCAATGAATCTCTGCAAAAACAAGCATATGTGCATAGCGGTTGAGAAATAGAAAACGTGGGCGTAATTGCACATTCAGAAGAGAAATGAAACATTTTTCTGGGTCTTTTTATCAGATTCCAGCAGTTTTAAACATGAGCTGCTGACAAAGAGATTATTGTTGCATTTGTAAATCTTGTTTCCTTTGTAAACAAGGCAGCGGAAAATCAATGTGCCAATAAAAAAAAAGGAGAAAACGGAAACAGGTGAACTTCCATGTTTGACACAGTTTTCTGGTGAAGATAACATCTAAACAACAGTTGCAGATTTGGTAATAGGGAAGCACCTTGAACTTAACGCTCTCATTTTGTTTTACAACTCTTATAAAACAACAATAGACACTTTAAAAAGGTTACAAGAGTCTGCTATCCTTATATTTTGATTGAAACTGGTCTTGGTAAAGCCTTGAACTGAACAATGATTGTGATTTATTTATTTTACAATTTAGCTATGTCATCCCTGGTGTCATACCGGTGAACAAACCTGAGCAGGCGATCCCCCACCCACGCCTGCTGTGTGTTCTTCCTGAACGCTTACGGTAATATTGATCATGTCGGATTTTCTGACAGAGAAAAAAATATATGTCTTGGTTTTGTGTCAACATTAAAAGCTTTATAATAAAAAAAATCTGTGCATTTAACCTCTTTGCATGTTAAAAATCCAGTTGATAATGTGCAGACTTACACACCGTCGTGTGTACGTGCTGCATGCGAGCTTTCAAACTTGCGCCCACTTGCTCGCAACCTGGAAATGCATAGTGTTGCCAAAGGGGAGACCGCAGAGTCAGAAGTCATACTACTACTGCAGGTGGGAAGAGGAAGTAAACGACATAATTATAATTTAGTAAACAAATCCCCCTGATACTGAACTTCAATAATTTGAAGTGCAAGTACATGGGTCAAATGTAACAGCAGTGTTTATGTACTTCATTTTTACCTAACACGTTGATTACATTTTATTTTAAATCACTCACACACAGAATAATTAATTTCCACCACAAGTTAATACACTCAGGGGGGATTTAAACTTGCTTTGCTAGGCTGGACGTCAACAAACAGGAAAAAAAACAACAAAAAAAAACAATTTGTGTAGGTACAGTATGACCACGTCAACTCAAAACAAAAACAAAATTATGATACTGATGAGCAACAGCTGTGGCTGAGACACCGTCACTGATTTCTGATTCCATGAAATAAATACATAAAGTAAATAAAACAGCAGATACATGACGATTATTGGCAGGAAAATGCATTCAATCATTTAAATATTAAATTGGAAAGAAATGCTTGTTACAATTGGAATTGAGGTTTTTACTTGATAAATTAAACTGCAGACATTTTCTTGTTAGCTAAAAGAAAAAAAAAAAAACACCCACTTCAAAATTTCAGTGTCTAATTTTGAACATGTTTCCACGGTTGATTTAATCAAAGGCAAAAAGAAGAGGTTGGTAAAAGTGTTTTGTCTTTGTTTTGCAAACATAAAAAACATTTCTCACTTTTTACCTATGGGTAAGATGTGTACCTATGTGTACTTGCATCTCTCTTCAAGTCGCACATTTTGCATTGTGTTTAACACTCCGGCTGACCACAAAAACTCTCACTGCGTCACATGTCACCTTTGACAGATTTAGTAACAAAAAAAAGTAACCGAGGGCAACGACGCTTTTACATATGTTCAACGGAAAGAGCTGGGGCACCTATGATGAGAACATTTCTCCACACTAAATATCCAAGTTTGAAAACAGATAATCACACTCCCTGCTTATGTTTGAACGTGGATTTTTAATTGAATTTAAAAAAAAATTCAGATGAAACACTTCTTTTGTAACAAATTTAAAGAGTAAATTTTTACTATTTTCAAAGGAGCTTACTATTCATTTTTATTTAATCTGTAGAACAGCTACTGGATATCTCTATAATTACCTTAGGCTTTAACTTTAGATACTTTACGTTTAAACAAACACCCATTAAGGTTTGCACAATACTGGCTAACTGTTTATGATTTTATTACTGCAAGAATCTGATATTTCAGTGAGCAATAAATGCTCATCATTTTGTTTTTAAACTAATCTTTACATATTACAGCATATAAAAATACAACAGTAGAAATTTAACAACTGATTAAATTCACTGTCAAAAGTTAGAAAGTTTCACACACATTTCAAAAATGTGATTGTTAGATTTTCAAGTGTCCCTGACTTCAGGATACTGAAATATACACTGTTTTCAAATTTAAAATATAAATGTACATCGGACAATAAGTAATGAAGTTAAAGTAGCATTATTAACTTTTTTTTTATTTTTATTTGTAGTTGCCAAAATCATGTTTTTATCAGAAAGAATTCATATTTGAGTCCAGAAACTGTTGAGGAAAATCCTATTAATAAACTAAATTAAATATAACAATTGAAAAAAAAGTGCTCAATCTTCAATCTGCATTGGTTCAGTTTTGCGTATTTTTTTATCTTAGCAATTTTGACATTTTTCCGTTGATCAAAATGTTTACTCTTCACACACTTTTCTTATTTAACAGGTGCCTAGTAAAAAGAAGAAAAAAAGACAAACACACATGATGGGTAACAGGGGGTTCGCTGATGGCAGCCCCAGGAGGAAATTCTTCTGAATTGAAATCTACCTGAAGACACATTTTCCTTTCTGAATGTGCATCACAGAAGGCACTCCTGATAAGCCTGAAGACTGAGGGAGAAGCACCTCTCAGACCTGTCCAAGCCCCCACCCACCTGTTCCTTTACGCTAACGCAGACAGAGAATAGACGAGAGGGGTTTTCTCTCTGACAGTCACTCTCGCTTCCTCTCGTCTGGTTGCGGAGGATGATTGTGAAGATAGTGTGCGGAGAGAACGCGTGTGCTACCTCTGACAAGGCAGAAACTCTCAGCTAGTTATGCAGATGGACATGCTGACTAAAATTTGGCGCCACCTGAATTTCCAAGGTGTGTTATATTATAGCATAATGGAGCAAATGACCTTAATCAATCATACCTACATTGATATTTCCATACTGATCACTTTTGTTGCGTCTTCTATATAAAGCAATGGTAGCCAAGGAAAGCTCTCCCCATCTGAAAATATTTCCAATCGTACATATTCTTCTTTCCATCATTTAATTATTCTTCCCCCACCTTGTAACAGACATTCTGGCTGCAGAGTATAGACAACAAATCATTGGTCAACATTTTCAACACCACTCATAGTGGGCTGTTGGACAGCTTTCCTTCAAATCTACAGTTCTGCTGCCAGAAGTGAAAAATGTGTCGCTGTGCATGTTGAGGTAAATCTGGGTCACTCTAACATGAACTAAAATGCTTGCATATTTAGATATGAAATGGTACGCAAAAATCTATCCTACAGTGTGTTTTCAGCATCACAATCCTTCAAGAAAAAAACAATACAATTAGATTTTTTAAGCAGTAATATATTTAACTGGTGAGTCTGTTTCCATTTCTTAATTTATGTGATTTTCTTACGTTTCAAAACTGAAAAGTAAAAAGTAAAGAAATGACTGGAGTTTTGGTTGTATTTGAAATATATATATATATATATATATATGTAAAATAAAGTAGTGTCAGCATGGATAAATTATAGGATTGTGACCATGTTGAGAATAAAACACTTTTAAATCATCAGGAGTTGTTTTAAATATTTGTCAAAAATGAATGCACCAAGTACAGCTGTTTGAAGAAGATACAAGCATGATGTGGTTTCAGTCAGTTAATTCAGTTAAGTGCAGGGTGAGCTATGTTATTATTGGTGTTGAAAAGTATGCATTCTGACATTAAGTTTTTATTCTCTTAAACGAATCCAGCAAACACATTGGTTTTAACAGGTATTTTCAGTCCAGTCAGTCTTGGCTCTCACTATTGTTCAAACAAAGATGAAGACGGTAATGTACATCAGTCTGTTAGCGGAGCTGTCAGCTGTTGGACACCAAACAATGGGTCCTTCCCTAGGCTCCCTGTATTTAAACAGATGACATCAACTTGTTCCATCTGACAACATTAATGCTGGGGCAGCACAGTGGTGAAGTTGTTGGCACTGTTGTCCTGCAACAAAAAGATTAGGGTCTTTCTGCATGGAGTTTGCATGTTCTCCCTATAAATATGCGGGTTCTCTCTGGGTGCTCCGCCTTCCTCCCAATGGCAAGAAACACAAATGTTAGGTTAGCTAACTTCCTCTTAATGCATATGGTTGCTTTGTGTTTTTGTGTTGCTCTTTGATGGATTGGTGACCTGTCCATGGTGTACACCATGCCCATCACTCAGTAACTGATGGGATAGGAATGAGATTCACAGCACTGCCTGTGAATCTCATTCCTTGCCAATTGGACACTTGGCTGAATAATCATTTGAATCAGTGGTTCCCAAATCTTCCAACTTCAGACCCAAAAATTAAAATGCTAGAGGCTCATGACCTGGACACTTGTTTGAGCATACAGCTATCAGAGTCAGTTAAAAAGTGGTTCAATGCCAACAGAATCAGCACCAATAACCATCAAAAGCAACATACTGGTCAGTACATATTGGTCAATGTATTAACCAATATGTTGCTTTTGCTTATTCAAGTTCTGTTTTTTGTTTGTTTTATGTATTTTACACTATTTATAAAATGCATATGGTTTCTCATTGGTATATTTGTTTTTTAGGTCATTTTTATCAAGATGATCTCAAGACCTCAGACTAACATTTTTGTGACCCCAATGGAGATCCTGACCTCAACTTTGGGAACTACTGGTTTAGAGCACAAGAGCATCTTTTTTCTATTTCAATGGCTACACTAAATACTTTTCTAAAATCACATTTCTGACCCATGGAATGGTTTAGAGGCTTACATCATTTGAGAAAAGCTGGAAAAACAATTGCCATTGTACTAATTTCCACTTGCATTGCTTATTTATTGTATATTTACACTTTCATTGTTAAATTAACATTTAGTTGTTAGTTTAGTGAATATAATTTAATTTGATGTGGTCTTTAGTCTTTTCTTAAGGATCCAGAGTGGAGTTCTTTCCATTTACGGTCGTTATACAGCAGGAAGACCATCACACTATCTGGTAAGATGCTATCGGTTGCTTAATGCCCAAAGCCTGCTGGATGTCCTTGCTTACCTTCGGTTCAACATGAAAACTTAAAATGGGTTTCCTGTTGTGGCAAAAGGCTTTTTCTGTTTGTGTAGGTGGCCGAGATAAAGAACCTGTATTCAGGTTGACAATACCACGCTTACGAAGACTACCTATGAAACCGTACGGCTACGGCTCCACTGATTCAAAGTGAAAATGGGAAGTGCCGTCTCCCTGTAGTTTCCTGTCAGGTGCACATAAGTGACATTGCATTGACACACTTGTATCTATAGGCGTCACGCACGCGCGGCTTGACGACACTCTCGACTCGACGTAGTGGTTGCCAGTGGAAAAGAAAATTCATTACTCACACACAATTAGTTTCTACAGTTTTCCAGCTCTGCGAGTGGTTTTCCTATGTCCTCAGGGATAACTATATAAAGGTAAGTAACAGGACTCTTTGCATTTCCAGTAAATCTTTCATAGAGCAACTTTTGGTGATCTGACTCCTACTTCTGACAATATGAAGCTGGTTGCTTTTTGCCTCTTAGCATTCTACTGCTGCACTTTGGCAATGCCAGCCCCAACGAAGACCCAAAGAAAACTAGAAGAAGCCCTGTTTGAACTCCAAAAATTTAACAAGACCATAACGGTCAGTATAGCTAACATTGCTTTCATTGCTTTGCATACATTTTGCATAGTTTTTGTTACTTAAAACATGCTTCTTCATCTGTGCCTTGCAGAGTATGGATAGGGCGGAGAAGAGGGTGAACATGCTACCAAAGGACATTGAGGTAAGCAAAGTTATTTTGTTAAATTAATATTGACATTATGTGGTTGCTTACTCATTGTTGTTGCTCTCCCACTGTTGCTAGTAATTGTCAGATGATTGTTACTGTAGGTGTACATCAAGTGATGTGTTAAGTCATAACTAGTGCTAGTTGATAAGCACAGGCAATCAGCTGTAACTCTTTAGGAACAAACTTTGCTTGGAGGCTTGAGAATTTTATTTTAAGCTCAAATTAAGGGCAATTTTTGGAGATTTTTAAGATTTCCAATGTTTTTGTAGAGAATGTGGACTATGCATCTACAGCAAGCTAATACTCTGTAAATATTTAACAAAATGTCATTTAAAATAAATGCATTTTAATATAAAGAATGTGCATTTCAGTCAACAGTTAACTTTCTGACCTTACAAAAAAAAATCAACAGCATTACTTTTAAATTCAAATAAGTCTTCCTTCTTGTTAACCAAATGTTCTTCAGTGAGTCAACTCAGGAGCTTGCTCAGAGCACTTTTTCATTTTCTCACAGCTTCCGTTGAGTAAAATGTGATGAGTAATCAAGCTGAGAGCTTTTGAAACCACTGTTCTTCCTCACACTACCTCACAAACTCCAAACGTTCTGAGAAGACAGGCTATCTTAACAGAAACTTTAACTTCACACCCAAATCTTTTTTGAAAACTTATTTTGCTAAATTACTAATCCCCAATCAGTCATGGAAAAAACTAAAAATCCAACATCATTTGTTATAGTCAAATGAAACAGTCCCACATGGGAAATTTTTAAACAGTTTTAGCTGTTCTTGTTTTTCCATGGAAGGATTTTGCTCTAATCTTATAACGGTCATACAAAAAACAAACAAAACAAAGAGAAATAGAC
Organism: Poecilia latipinna; assembly: GCF_001443285.1. Lineage (NCBI taxonomy): Eukaryota > Metazoa > Chordata > Actinopteri > Cyprinodontiformes > Poeciliidae > Poecilia > Poecilia latipinna. The sequence goes on from NW_015112895.1 coordinate 266,480, forward strand.
AAAAAAAAACTTTTGGGCAGGAAAGCTGGAATTTTGCAGTATGATTATTGTTTCAAAAATATATAGTTGAACAAAAATTTTTATTAAACTTTTTGTGGAAGGATTTTACGCAGAACTTTATTATCATAACAATATTGAAAGCATCATCTTGTTAAGTTTCGCTTTAGGTAAAAGTGCTATTGGTGCATCACACTCAGAAATCTGACATGAAACAAAGAAAAACTTTCTTGGAAGCACTTTCAATGTTGTGATGGCAGGAAATGTCTTAAATTATGTAAAAGAACAATAGGAACTGTGCTTCCATTAAAACAACCTTCAGAGATCAGTTAACGTCTTGGTTTTACTCAGTTTAACTGGTTTCAGGGGCGGTAATCATTTTTAAAGTGCATAATATCAACAGATTTTAGAGCCAAAAAAGATCTTAAAAAAATATAAATACAAATAAATCACAACTGGCCTATAACAGATATAAAGTTTGATAAAAAAATAAACATGAAAAACAAAAACAAACTCAAATCCATTGTTGGTATAACGTGAAGTATTATAAATGTGCCATTGAATTTATTTTTTTATTAAAATGTTTCTATTGAAGAAGAAAAACTGGAAAAAGTGTTAATTTTTTTCCTAAATTTTTCATTTTACAGCAGGACTGTGGTTGTCTGTCGGCTCTGAAGTGCTTTGAGGAAGGCATCTCGACATTCAGCCAATCCACGGAACAAACTAAACTATCCAGGAGCCTGAAAAACAAGTTCACTGTAAGTAAATCTGCTTTAGTAAAAACCAAAGTTCAGACTCACTGTAATGGTAGTTTGGATGTTCACACCTAAAATTAACACATCTCTTTAAATTTTTACAGATAAATGGGCTGCAGTTTTGTGCCAAAGATTCTACGGTAAGAGCAGCAAAGATATGAGATTTTCCATATGTATTTATGATGACTGGTGTCTAATGTGGAGGATTAGAAGCTAATTTTCTGCTTTTTGTCCCTTTAGTCCACATGCAGTGATTGCAAAGCACATCCTTCAGAAAGTGTTGATGAGTTTCTCAACCAACTACAGTCTCTTCTTCAAAAGGTAAAATCATTATCTTATTTAACTGCACTTTTCAAAAGTAAAGTTTATTTATATGCATTTATTTTCCTACAATAATTGACCTAAAACACATATTTGAAACATTAAGTGGAATTTTGTTTTCTGTCAACTTTAGGGCATAACCAAACAGAGGATGTACTGAGAGAGGATGACGACCCAGACGTGAATAAGAGTTTAACACAGCGAACACACTACACTGAATATAATTCAACATGACAAATATACATTAGTCTTGTAACTATCTAATTTATTTATTTATTTGGGGTGTGGGGATGAATTCAGTGAAGCTACAAAGAATGTATCATTCGAAAAGCTGCTTTGATGCCCCCCAGTGGACTTGCCTGGTCTAACTTTTTTTTTCTTTCAATGCTGAAGGGAAAAGTTATGCATCTTGTAGTTCTTAAAGAATATATTTATTAACATTTATACAATGTGTGATGTGGTATAGTACAAGATGTTACATATCATAAAATGTGCTTGTAAAATAAATGAAATCAATAATAATTTTTGTTTTCTCATTTTTGGATTTCAACTAATATTTAAGATTGCATTAGAAATAGATGCAGGTTCTAGAGTTCCTATCAAAGCTTCTCCAACAGTACGAAGCGGTTTGTATTCGGGGTCACACTTTCATTTACAAAACCACAGCTTTTAATCTGCTAAATATCAACTCCAGGTATGAAACGTATGAGTCTTTTTCTTCTGTTTGACTTGAAAACAAACTGACACTTAGCAAGATCAGATAAGGAGAAGTTTATCACCGACGAATTTTAATTTATTTGCTCAGAGGTCTTTTATATGGATTATAGTTTGTCTTTCAGCTGAAGAGGCTGATGCACATAATTCAAGTTGTAAAAAAAAAAAAAAAACATTTAATCTGTAGCTCAAAAGCTTAAAGCAAGAAGGGGATTTCTTTCTAAAGCCACAACAATTTCTATTTAGAGATCAATATTTAGGGATAATAAAGATGTTCATCTTAAGTTGGAACTAGAATAAAGTTACAAAAATAATACCTCAAGCTTTGAAAATGTAGACCATCTAACAAATCATTGTTCAGTGTTTCATGTAGAAAATTATGCCACAGTTGCAAATGTGACATGGCTACCTACCTCAACTAGCCAAGACTAACCTTTGTGGTCTATGAGCAAAGTGCTATTTGTGGTGAAATAACAATTCACATTCCCCTGTAGATCTCACACCCACAATGGAACGGTGACAGCATCATAGAGGGGGACGCTATCCCTTAGCAGAAAAGGGAAACTACTGAAAAGTGAAAGTCCAGAACTTCAGAGATTAAAATTCTCTGACAAAACTTGAAAGTGGCTCCATCCAATCTGGCCAAGCTTGAACAAATGTGTAAATTATGAACAAAACTTGTTATAATAGCTGTTCCAAGCTGGTAGAGGCCAAAACAGTAAACCATCATTGATTGAACCAAACGGGAAACTCAATTTACAAGAATTAAGACTCAGCTCGCATCCAACCACCCACGACACAAAACATTACAAATCACCAAAAATAAAAAAATTACGAGAAAGCAAAAAGATTACGTGTATTTTGAAAAAAACTATTAAAGGAACAAAGAAAGCTCTTAATCAGACAAGAGGCTATCGTTTAACAATAGAACTGCCTCAGGCTCAATTATTTATAATTAGATACATTATTTCACTAGTTTTGTAAAGTGTAAGTAGACAGTTGTAAAGAAACCAGACCCTTCTAATGACCTTAAAACAGCAATGCAAAAAATAGACATTAAGTGAAGCATCATGGTAAAGTTAGTGGACCAAAAATTCTTCCCAGTGATTGGGAAAAAAAAAAAAAAAAAAGACAATTACAAAGAAAACTACTTCATTAAATTGCTGGTAAAGCAGCTCTTTCTGCAAGCAAATCATGGCTGAACCTTATTTGATACACGTTGCTTTTCCATTGTTTTCGTTGAACAGATATTGACCATGGGGAGTCTGTGGCATGGCTTTGTATATTTGAGGTTAAATTTAAGTCATTTTTAACCTTGTGGTATCTGAAACTCTCAACTTAATTCTGTTGACAAAATATAATTTTGTTCTGATATATGACGTTAAAGACAGTCTGATGAATATTTACTTTTAAACACTCATTATAAGCATCAAACTTATTTATATAAACTGTTTCAGGTCAGGAGTTAACGAGAATAAACTCACCAAGAACAAAAAACAGAAAATGACCAAAAGTTTCTTCCAACAAGCCATCAGTCTGCTATCCATCTCACTCCTAAGTTAGACAATTGTGCCCTTATATTATAAGTAGTTTTTATTTTATATTCCTACTTTTATTTTGACCCCTTATGTACAAAAAGGTACGCATGTATTGCTACAAGGATATGGTATTTCCAGAGGCGGTTAGTAACGACATTTACTCGGTTATATTTGCCGAAGTAACTTTTTGGAAAAATTTACTTTTAGCAGTAGTTTAATTGTACCGTACTTAATCCTTTTACTTATACAATATTATTATGCATCATTTCTCTTAAAATTTCTGGATACTCTACTACTGTGAGTTACTTAATCAATATAAAATATTAAATCAGATGTTATGAATAGTTACTCAGTGCTCAGGTAGCCTTTTTACCAAATAGTTTTTATTTTTTTATTTCTTGGGACGGTACCTTTTGCTTTTACTTGAGTAAAACTATATTGAAGTATTGTTGAACGTTTGGGTACTCTACTCATCTCTATATTTCTTTTTTGGTTGAAGAAATAGAAACCCATTTCAATGAGATTAACACGTAGCTTAAAATCTCTGCCTTCACCACCAGATGGCAGCATATCAGAGGCAACAGTTGGAGGTGAAGTGTTAGAAATGAAGGGAAAACATGACCAGTTTCTAGCTTTCTGATTCAATGCTCATTTTCAGAAGATGTTCCTAATTAGATCTGCTTTAGGCTGTGCTTTTCAAAAAACGTATCCTGGATACAAACTGTGTAGATTTTTGCCTTCAGATCGGCGCTGTGGCACCCTAATAGCAAAAACCAGCTGCCGCAGAGACCGTTTCTTCTCCCAGGACTTCTCTGTGATAAACACAATGAACACCCTTCAGCTTGAGTAGTCAGCATCGTCACAATGGTTAATTGTTTTCTTTCCTTCATAATGCAATAAACTTTAAGTACATTAACATATTGTTACTTTATTCTTATTTTATTTCCTCAAAGGCTTATACATTATATATAACGTGAATGCTTGAAAACTGAAGACAAATTCCACACAATCTTGATCAAAAAAGCTGATTCTGTTTTTCATGACTGCGACAGTTCAAAGTTCTGTTTTTCTTTTGTACTCTCTGACGATAGGGTTTTAATTGCGAGTCACTTTAAAATTGTATGTAATATGTAGTCTGCTGCTTCAATTAAAACTACTTAACAGTGTGAACTTATGTTTTAAATCAATACAAACAGGTGCAATGACAAGCTGTGCAGCTGTGGTTAATGTCTGAGGTAAGACAAGTCCACTATGAAGCATGTAGAAACACGCTACTTCACATACTACTTAAAAGTCTCACTATGACTAGGAGTAAACATGTTTCACCTGTTTTAACCAGGTGCTCCAATACATATATCTATACTATGTACTTCCCAGATTATAGAGGGGATTTTAGCAACAAAGAAATGTGTGAGATTTCTACCAAGATGTTACTCACACCTGTGAAAAAGGAGTTTTGGGTTTTGTTTACTTAAACCACAACACAAACCTTGGCATATGTGTTGACCAAGCAGAAAAAACAACAAGCATCAAACACTGCACCACAAACAAATGTTCACAAGAAATGTTTACTTAACCTTTACAGTTCTGTAATGAGTAAAAAGGTTGAAATTCAATCATATTTAGAGAAATGAAATACCTGTAAACATTTCCAACTAAATCTAGTACAATAATTAGAAACAAAATATCCTAAAAGTTAATTTAATGCATAGCCAGAATCCATGACCCTGTAAGACTAAGCTTTTACTTCAGAAAATAGCTTTGTTTTCTTAATTTTTAAAGTTAAGAAGTGGCAAGCACTGTGGCCCCTACATGAAACAAGTGTTACGGTCAGTGTGTACTAATGTAAAAAAAGACCAGCGCTGTAGATATCAATGCCAGATGAAGTTGCCATTAAAAGGCCTGATAAAGTCCCTCAGGTCTTCAAAGGGGATGAATTGCGATGTATTCCATTTTCATTGGAGCTCTCCTACAACTTAATTATCCTCATTAGTTAGTTTGTAGATCCAACTAATGTGCTTTGGATAATTGTCTTACTCACTAACTTAGTTTCTGCTGATGTTTAGAAGACTTCAAGGCTAATTTTAGAATAACGTGCTGTATAGCACAGCTCATGATAAGCTAGATAACTACTAAGACTGAAAAAACAAATTGTCAGTCTTGGAAACTGTTATTGGGCATGTTCATGGTCATTCTCATTGCTATGCATGACGACTAAACCACTTCATATATTTCTTCCAAAATGAATAGTTTTAGCTGTTTTAGCTGAAAGAACCATAAAACATGTGGTTTATGCATAGCATGCCAAGGAATATCTATCCAAATATAAGTGACTCAAGGGAATTTTAACAGAAAAAAGTGAAAAAAGCATATCAGCCAAAAACACTTAAAACAATATGGCATAATTCTCAAAGGTATTTCAATATTTTCTGGATCCAAGAAACATGTCAGGTTCCATACACACAAAATGCTGTAGGTAGGTAAGCTGGTATTAGCACTGTGGAAATATCAACCATTTATTAAAATATGAAGTGCAAAAAATGTGTTGCCTGATGTACCATTTGACAGATAAACAGTCTGCTCACATCCTCATCAAAGACGTGTCCGTATCAACGTTTCTAAGTATTATGCCAACAAGTCAATAATTGTAATTTATATTCAACAATGTAGACGAGACAAACGTATTGCTGAACTACGTGCCATGGTTTTATGCAGGGTTTAGACTGGAATTTGTTGAGGCAGGGCTTTGTAATGGCTGTGCTTTTAAATGAAGTCCACAATGCAGACATCCACAGTATGTTTTTTTTATTTTATTTTACCATCAGCTTCTACATTGTATCTTCTCTTCTGCACACATTCCAAGTTGTTGTCCGTTTTGATTGTGCCAATTATTTTAATACTTCCACATGTATACTTGATATTTTTCAAGATGAATAACTTTGCAGAGGTTTTCTGAAGGTTGTTCCATGACACAGCCCTGCTTAATGGGTGTGGTCCTGTTCCAGTTTAATCCCTGGTTCTATCCTCAAATATTCCTACAACAACATACAAATGATCAAAAAATGTCCAAGAATAACATTTAAATGTCTAGGGTGCAGGGAGGGTTTGCATAATGCAACATCACATTGCAGATGTTTTAAAAGCACTGCAAACATAAAACACAAAGTTGTATTTTTTTTTTATTTGTGGGCCATTAAAATACATTTGAACTATGCTTTTGTTTTATATGCTTTTGGTGTTTATAGAGATAAGACACCGGAGCACTAGGAAGAAAACCCTGCAACATAGAGAGGAATTCCCAGCCTTGCAGCTGAAACCACAATCTTCAGCATGAAGGAAAACCCAGCAGCTGTGTCGTTGCTAGTAGCACACCCAAGTTCAAGCAATTTGTTTTAATATAAAAAATGACGCAAGCAAATTATCTTTGTAATTGTTGACACTTTATATTGATCTCTAGACAAACAGGCTGCACTTACTGTTCCTCTTATGACTTTTTTTAGATCTTTCTTTTGTTAATCATCAGCAACTAAAAGTGTTTCTGTCAATTTATGAAGCATTCTGGTTTGTTTTAATCCTAGTAGCCTCAGCCTTTATTGCACCTTGCAACTGTTGCTGTGCTCACATGATTAATTATGCACAGAAAAGTGCACATGGATTTGTGCCACTTGCCATGCAAAGTGGAAGTGGGCAGTTATCAGAAGTTTTGTTGCTGAAATTAGTTTATCTACCTTAATGATCACAATTGTGAGAGCAAATGCAGGAATTCAGAGGACAGAGTATTTATTCTCTGACTATATAAACCATATGGTTTTCAGATATAGCCTTTGTGGGCTATGCATGTGCTCTGTGATTTCTACGAAAGGTTCTTCGTTCAACCTTCAAAGCTTTCTTGTTACTTTGATTCTTAAAAACGCCCCCAACAGTCAGCTTGTCACACAACCCTGCAGAGCAGCAGGCTAGTAGCTGAGCAAACAGTGCTCACAAAATTAGGGTTTCAATTCATGCGTTACCAGACTCCAATAAACATTTTTCAAAAGAAATTCACAAATATTTAAGTGTATGTAAGGGCAACTGTGTCCCCACCTTAGTGTGAACCTAATTTAGTTAGGGTAAACTCTTATTTTTCATTTTTAGTGTTTTATGCTGGGTGGCTTTACAGGAGAGACCTCGGATTCAGATTGAATGTAGATTCCATTGATCCTTTCAACCATGAATGTCCTGAAATTCTCTCCCCCAGTGTGTTTATTTTTCTGTACTTACCAACCAAACATCTCATAACAAACAGAATAATATGTTTGTCTTTATGATTCTTTCTGCAAAGGAATCATGTAACTCTAAAACAACTCTGGCCAGATGCAAGTTGGTAATATGGAATAGATGATGGTCGTACTTTTCTGTTATTCCTAGTTGAGTTGTGTAGAGAATATAATCATCAACTTCTGGCTCATTATATTCTCTTGTGCTCCCGGATTCAATGATTCCATGTGTGGGAACAAAAGCCACACAGGGATGACAGTCAACACTCCACATCATACATTTTCAGAGTTTATTCTAACAATTAAAAGTATAAAATCACATCGACAACACAGACACTTTAAACACACTAAAACAGACATTCATTTACCTGAGACAAATAGAAAAGAAGAAAGAAAGAAAGGCAAAGACGTCTTTGGAGAGTTGCAAAAGCAAATCTGGTTTGTTCCTCACGTGCACAAACTTTTATGGTAAAGACGTATTCTTCTCTTTAATTTATTCAAATAAGGCGTATCTTTGCTCATCCAACCAGCTGTCTCGGCCCTCTTAAAAGTTAGAAACTCCCTACAATTTCTTTTCAAGATCAAACACCAGTTGTCACCTTTATCTAAACAAAGTGGAAGCAGAGCTTCTCCTCCACTGGCCTGAACTCATGCTGTTTTATGGCTTTTCACAGATCAGTGTGAAAGCTGGAACTTCTCCTGATTGTTTCCCACACTGAGAAACGGGAGTTCAAAAGATCTTAGCAAACCATCTGCTGTAACTACAGATAAACTAAAGGTCAATAGGGCAGAATAAGTTATTAATCCGAAAACTATAATTAGGTGTATTTCAATCAAGACATGTTAACAATTAGGAGAGATTACAAATTAGATTGTGTTTTACAGATATTCTATGATGCATCCAGTTTTACACCAGCTGTTTAAATCTTATCAAGATGGTAAGATGGTCAAAAGGTTAAACTCACGCAAACAGCCACGACCCCCTGTGAATGTGTGCTCAGTCCACAGAGAGGTTAAGAACTGTGTTTTAAATAGTAGAAAACTAAAACTAAACCATTTTAATTCAATTTACTGTATTATATTTAATAGAAACATCCTACAAATGAGATGCCCACTGGACCATGGAGGCAATTTAGAACCAAATTTTCTTATTTTAAAACGCTGTTAATTTTATATAATATTGTACATGTGGTTAAGTTTTAAAACTAGCATATTTTAAATTTATTTTCCTAACAGTTGTAAAATTTAGTTTTGTCAGGAAAAGCCTAATTTCAGTGACCTTGATTGATTTGTCACAGAAAAAGGTGACAAATCGCAATGAATGAATCGCATCGTAATGAAAAAGGTAAAACATTCAAGCAACTGAATATTTTTTATAGACAGTATAAAAAGGCCTTTCATGCTTGTTTTACTATTACAAACGTGAAAAACTAATTTCTGGATAAAAATATATATATACATATTGAAATTTAGAGAAAGATCTTAGCCTGATGACGTGAAAGCATAACTTCTGTACGTCTTGGACAGAATGTGTTAAGTATGCACTTGCCAAGCACACAGAACTGCAGCTGTGTACTTATGGTGCTGCAGGACACACCGAATTACTGAAAAAAACGTGACAAGATATTTTCCTTGACATGGATTTTATTCACATTCAGGTTTTTACATTTGAACGTCCTCCATGACTAACATATAATTTTGGGAAAAATCCCCCTTTTAGTTTTGTAAAATGTATTTACAGAACTAATATTCTACAAAGAAATTCAAAATAATATTTAAATTTTAGTTTAAAAGCAATACAGTGAGCTTCAGGTTCATCATTGAGAACCAAACAGCTAGCTGCAAAAGTCTCCAAAAGATAACTATAAAATAAGCTTTGCCCTAGTTTACAAAGATTTTGTCAGGCACATATCTCCATTTTGGTAAATGTATACTCAAAAAGTCAAAAAGCCATAAATGAGAAGGAATGAAAGCACGCGTCAGAAAACTGAAAACTTGGTCTTATCAGATCGTGGCACAAGACCGAAGACAATAAGGGAATCCCTCAGATTAATAAGTAAGTTCTTCCAGTTAAATGTGACCTATTTTATATGGGTATCTAAAGACTGTGTTAACTCTAATGGTGCACAATTATTTTTTCTGAAGGCCACATGAGAAATTGACTGTTAAAGATTGAACCAGTGGCTCAAAACCATGTTTTATTTTCCATAATATATATAAATATAATGACAAAAATTCAGGAAATCAAACATGTTAAACATGTTAATTTCAAATTTCAAGTAGGTGTCAAGAACATGTAAAAGACCGGATCTCAGCCCATGTATTATGAATTGATCATAACAATAAGCATATCAGACCAACCTTACTTGCTCTAGAAAGGACATGCAATGTTCTCAAACTTTCTTCACATCTCCAAACTCTTCTGACAGTCATGCAAAACAACTTGTGTTTATGGTTTTTGAGGTTTTTTGACCCAGATTACAAAGCAAGAGCAGAAATTTAATGGCTGAGAAAAATCCAGTGCATTCAAAACTAGTTGGCCTGAGAACCTACTACAAACTGTTACAAATGACCTGAATAGCTTTTGTTTTTTTGCTTATTTAGAAATAAACTGAGATTGATAAAGAATAGAATGAGACAAGATTAAAATGTAGAGAAATGAGAAAAATTGAGGAATTCGCTCTTAATCTGAAAAAAAAATAAACATAAAAATAAAATGCCTCCATACCTACATTTGAACTTTATTGTTCTATTAATGAAAATTATTTTGCGACCTTTTTAACACTGACAAAGATGCATTTGATTATCTACTGCTAGAGTGTGACACGTTGCTGTGGTGGGGCCTGCGGTAACCAAACTTCCATCCTCTCCAGTGGCGTCACTACTATCACGGAAACTAAAAAAATTATTTCCCTTTGATTCATTGAGCGATTAAACACCAACATTCAGGTTTTGGGACATTAAGAGAAATTTGTGGTCAATGTGTCATTCACGTTGCCTTACACATAATGTTGCCTTACACATAATGTCGTAGTACACCTAGCGAAAACCTGAAAGCATAAAGTCCAAAGTCTACCTAATTCAGCTTTTTAACCTTAACCTGTCCAATGAATGAGTGGCCTGCAAAACACCACTCTGCACGTGAATTGACAGCAAAACTCGCATCCTGAAGCTTAGTTATTGAAACAAAACTTTTTCATCAGAAAATTTTCAGTTTGAATGTTTGAGGCTCACAGATCGACTATCAGTCTGAACAAAAATATATATTGTAGATGGAAACTTTCAGCCTCAGATCTTCTTGACTCTAGATGTCAAAGATAAAACATTAACCTATTGGAAAAACACAATGTAATAGGAATTTTCTGAATATGTATAGTTCTCATGGCCTGTATGTTAATTTGTGCAAACCACAACTTTAATTATACTTAACATTAGTAAGTAATAGTAGTCATCACTAAAAGAAATATACTTAGCCCTTACCTTCGGTTCAAAGGGGGATTCTAATTATTAAAGAAAAACTATAAAAAATCGCAACATGTTCAAATTAAATGTGTTGTGTTCTCTGTAAAAAAAAAAAAAAAAACTGTGTGTCATCATCAAACAAAACTCTTCAAATGATGGCCAAATGTCAAAAATGTTAAGCATTTTTTCCCTGTATGGTCATGGCATCCTGATATTAAAAGTTACTATGAGTGTGAAGATGGACTTCGAAGATATGGAAACAGCAGGGTGCCCCCCACCCTCAACCAGCAACAATTTCCATGGATAGAAATTTCCCTACCTCCTTCAATAATGCCAATATCCTGACACATTCACTGCTATTCTGAGACCTCAAGGAACCCCAGAACTGAAACCTAAGTGACTAGTGAAAGTATTTTTTTTTAGCAATAGAGAAAACTGACAATTACATCCGATGTGATTTAAGCAGGCGTTTGGTGGTGATGTTAACCTGTGCTACCCGGGATTCTAGTGGGGATTCCCCCAACAGTGTGGGCGTCTAGAGAAACCCTTCATTTCTGCTGAGTCTACAAATGGTGAATGCATCCTTTCCTTTTTCTATAGCAGTACTATGTTTTATTTTGATTATTTTTATTATAATATAATCCATGTTGATTAGCTTTACATTCTGTACATTTTAACATAAACCCCCCCAAAAACATTTAAGAAATAACCTTCAATCTGTATAACTATTATTCCCATAGGATTTCTATATAGCAGATTTACTTAAATATAATATCAACTCAACTGACAACCTCTCAAGCCAAGAGACGTCATGTTTGCATACGCTGTGGTCTTTTTGATCAGCATGAGAAACCAAACTATTACACGTCCTGCTGTGCTCATTTTTTAACTAGTTCAGTGGATTTATAATCACATCACGTTTACTACAGTGCCTAAGAGCACAACCAGAAATCTAAGATATACCATATGGGAGGGAATTAAGATTTGATCAATTTTAAAATAACGTGTTAAGATGTATAATATAAAACTTTCAATCTTTTATCAAATCACCACCACATGCACAGTCCGTGGTCACCTGGGTCACAGATTTGGGTTTTTTCCCCCCAAGCAGTTGGTGAGGTAAGAAAGTGCAATGATTAATAGGAAAAACTGAACTGTCCATGTCTTTATCTGCCCACCTGTTTTTCTCAACACAGCCCTATAAATAAGAAGCCTGTACAGGAGATCAGTACAAGCAACAAAGAGAACTACAGCCATCCTTCACAAAAAACTGCAGTGAAGTTAGTTCATCGATCAAACATGGAGCACTCTTTCAGAATTGCCATCTGGATGTTTCTTCTATTAGGATTTCTTCAAGCAAAGCCGGTGGCTTTAATCAACGACTTTGGGTTCACGCTTCTAAGAAACGAGGTCTCATGTGTAAGTAAAGAGAAAAATTGTGTTTGATTTAGAAATATGTTTTCTGAAATAAGCTGTACATGATATTTCATCATACAATTGTCTACACACAACTTGGATATTGAATACACTTTTTTTTTTTCAGAGTGAAAATGTGACGTTTGCATCTCCATCAACCATGACGGTAGGATACTACCTGTTTATTTAAGAATGTGTAACTACTGCATACTGTCAATGTATTCTGTGTACTTTGATTTTAGAAGCAAAGCTTCCTGTCTCAATTTTCCATAAATCTTTTGATGCATTTTTTACAGGGATACTGTCCAGGCAACTCCCTAAGGGTCATGAAGGATGGACTGGAGCAGGCGTTGAGGGAATGTAAAGACACAAATAACAGAGTTCGGGATGCCATCGATGCGTGGGGCGAGATTAATAAAGAGGACTATCAGGTGATGAGTCTTGACACATCTTGTTGCTTTCTAATCCAACCCTAAAAATGTATCACCCAATACTGAAATAGTTTTCTCTTCTGACAGGAAACATCCTCAAACTGCACAAGTCAAAAAGCAGGAAACTGGACAGAGTTTATAACGGGCTGTGAAACTTTCTTTCAACGTCTCAGGAGCAAAGTGTGACGTCGACACATTTGTCAAATGTTCTGATATTTTTTACCATGCTGCACTAAAATATGACTGAATGTAAAAGTTAGAAACACTTCAAGAACTTAACTTATATTTGCTGAATGTTCTATTATTTAATATTTAACTATTGTGCTAAATTATTGTGCAAGGAATGTATATTTTTAAAATAAAGTGTTGAAATAACATGCAATATTGGATAGCTTTCAATTATTTCTCCATTTGCTAAGAAATGTTTAACTATAGTAAAATTCCCAAGAGCAACAATATTAGTAAGTAAATAAAAATAAGATGAATTATCTAAAATGCCACAAACAGCTGTCCTTTCAGAGTCAACAGCTATAAAACAGCATTCATAATTAGGTCAGAATTTAGTTTCAATAAATGTGACTGTAGACTAAATTAGTGCTCAACATATGACCTTTATTCTTGTCTTAAAAGAATAGAAATCCAAACTTATAAATCCTAAATAACCATAGATAATTTAAAAAGTTATGAATGCCTCTTTGTTGATTTCCATCTGGATTTAAAACAGTAAGTTTTACAAAGTGCCACTCTGAGGGGGACAAGCTGCTTTAATCAAAACTTGCTTATTTTCATAAAAGAGTCAGGGTATCTTTGCAGTTTTCACTGCATGTAGGAAGCGAACACTGTAGGGGAAAGTTCCCAAAATGTGCTTCAGTTTCTTACAGAAACATTCAAATCAATCCACCACAATATGATGACAATTGCATGGTTTAAAATGGAAAAGTCCACAGTGTGTTCCTTTGATATTTCTTGAATGACACTTGACAAAGTCAAAGAGTGGAAATACTTTGACTAATTTCACCTTAGTAGTGCAATTAGCATCAACATGCAGGAACATAAAACCACTATTAGCCAACAAATGCACCTACTTTCTCAGTCCAAACATAATAATAAAGTACATTTACAAGACTATATGTTGACTGAAAAATACGTCATGGGTATTTTTACCCCCATGTCCTCTGCCCCAGAGAATCTCTTAAACTGATTGTGTGAGATAACAGCAGCAAATATCACAAACTGCTTCATTTTTGAAAATATAGTATATAGCTGCATCATAAACTGGAAAACAACTAAGAGAAAGACCAACCCACACATTAACCCATTAACCCTAACCCACACAAAAGATCTTACTACAAATAAAATCAGATCAAGCTTTTCTTACACATTAAAAGTCTTTGGGAATAGGACCTTATGAGATGAAAAACAAACTCACCTTTGGTCCTTGGTATTAGCTGCATAGATGGCAATACCAAGGCCAGTTAGTGGCCAACTAGTGGCACCCAAGGGACCACTACTGTAAGAACTCGCATAATCTGAGAAAATGAAATAAAAAGTAGTAGCCCTGACAACCTTTGCTGATTTTCTGTACTGAAAATAAAAATTCTTAAAGTATAAAACAAGGACCACAATAAACCTCCCACTGCCTCATTCAGATATGCTGAAAACTGAACGTCTTCATCAAATAGCACACTCAGCTGATGCAACATAAGTATATAGAGAGATCTTTCAAGTCATTAAGTTTTTCTCTTCATAGTATCTTAATTTTATTGTGGTTGCTTTTGCGAGAGTCAATGTAAACCTTTCGTAACATTTTTTTTTCCATACACTCCACTTTGGCTAAATATTGTTAGTGCCTATTTCTGCGTTACTTGTCAAAGTAAGCTGAAAATAATATTTAATTTGCAGCTTTTTAAAGTTTTGCTTATCCACCTGCTAAAGTTTTGAGTCGATGCTAGCTTTAGCATAGTACTTTTCACCTGAAACAGCAGTACACTCATTGTTGAATAGTCTTAGAGTTTGGCAGCTGAAGAGTTGTTGAATAGCATTTCCTCTCTGAATAGGACAAAGAGAGGCCACACCTAATACTTCCACATAAATCTGCTTTTATTGCGATATCAATGCCATTTTGTATATTTTGTCAATGGACACACACAGCCAAATGTTTTATTGTTTCAACTGTTAATTCACCTGGAATTGTTCCGCGTTATAAGAAAGTAAGGTTGTCAGATTTTTTTTTTTTTAGATGTAGTAATTAGTGTGCGACTCCTACAAGGTTTTATCTGTCACTCACAGGACAGATATAAGCAACAAAAATGCCAAACATGGACTAATCACATGAGACTTCCAACAGCTTCCATTCACTGAAGCTTTGTCTTACAAAACCACTGACTGACTCACTGCTATAAAGATGAATAGTTTGGGGAATAGTTGCTAACGGAAACAGAAGTTCTTAAACATTGATGACACTAACAACACTAACTAGTAAGAACATGACTACGATACATGTTACATGAGATGCCACAATCTTCTAAACTGCAGATCCAATTGGCCACTTTTCACTGGCTGTATAAAAGGTGAAAAATCTGAATTTTATTCCTCGCTCAGTTCATGCATCAACATGAATTAGTCATTTTGATGACTGATCAAAATGCATTTTGCATTTCTTAGTGCAAAAATTTGTATTAAGTTAAAGTGCATCTTCTCGATGCACTTTAACTTAGTAACCAGTTAACGGGTAGGGACACATTCTGTGATGCATTAAGAAAGATGATCTTGAAATTTATTCTCCGTTTGATCCAAAAATAGTACAACTACTAGCGCTGGAAATCCCCTGAGAAATCCCTAATCATTGCATTTAAAAATGTTTTGCCAACATCACAGAAGTTTTGCTTAAACAATTACAATTTTGGTCACAAGCACAGGTTCCTAACTGTAGAATTAGGAGCAGATATGAATGCATGAACACAGTCGGAAAAGAAAAGTTCAAAAGGAACGATTTGTTTCCTTTGACATATTAACTGCTCAAAGTTACTTTAATGTTTGACTCATAAGTAGAAAATAGTTAAATTATTGGTGCAATGCTTTTGTCTCTAATTTTGTCATATTAAGTAATTATTAGTTCAGATCATCTTTTTTGTGAAATTTAGTTTTTTTAATTGGAAGAGTATACCTCCTTGTTGAGCCTTATCTTATGCTAGAAAAACTCAGACAGTAGAAAGATTGTATAGGCACAGAGAATTACAGTTTTTGAACATATATGTCGTGTATTTGGAACAAAAGGGAAGAAATTGTAATGTGATTTTGGATCGTCAGTTTTGTATGTGCATTTTTCCAGATACATATTTTTACTACATTTTTTTTGCACACGTCCTTTACTTTTACAAAAGTGCTTATTGAATGACACAGAAACTGGATCTGTTACCATTACACTTAGCTAGAACTTTTTTTCATGTTAAAGGAAAACTGAATTTTCCATGCTGTAAAAAGCTTAATGTTTAAAACACACAACATAAACTGAAAAAGCCTAAGATCTCTCCCTGGTTCACTGCACCCATTTTAAACAGTTTTATGAATCTCCATAGCCTGTCACAAAGTCCCCCAATAGACTGCCAGGGACAAATTCATTCGAATCAGTTGTGTTCAGGCAGCTAAACTTTTCAAATAAGTAGCTTATCGTCCATCTAGACTGGAAATAGGAAGAAGGAGGATTGGACTGTTATTCCTTGGTCAAATTCCTTCAGTCTAATTAAAGGAAATTTTACCTTTCTTTTTAGAAATCAAATTCCCAGAAACTGGAGGAGGAGCAAAGAGACAGAATCTTGACATTTGATGAAACTCTCACTATGTTGTGATGATACGAAACAGATCATTTGTGGGAAAAAATTTTTTTAGCCCCTTTGCCTTCTCCCAGTGCTAATTAGAAACAACTAATCAGTCAGGAGGAAGGTCATAGCACTGTCCATCACAATCTGATGTGGTGCTGCTCATCCTGTCCTCCCTCTCCTTAAGTTTCACGTAGCTAGAGACTGTTGTGAATCCTCAGGCTAGTTAGCATGAGCACCGTTTTCCTGTAATGATAAGTTGTTTCTCTGCCATTAGCACATTGAACAGCGAGTACATGAGCATGATTGACAGCGTTAAGACCCTCGTCCTGTCTCTGATTGGCTATCAGGGAGGAGGTGGAAGAGATCGATCTTTTCACAGGTTATCTGTCTCATAGTAAATTGCTACAACATGGAGGCAGTTTAAATGATATTCCAAGTTACGGGGATGTGTCAGTAAACAGGAAAGTAGGACATACACTAACCTAGACTCAACAGTGCAACCATTCAAGATGTCTGGTGAAAACACAATTTTCACATGATTAGAATTAGAGATTACATAGAATGATGTAATCTACCAGTGAGCTAATTTAGGGGGAAAATGCTACTTCCTTGCTTACAAGCCAAACAAATGTTATCGCCTCTGCACAGCACAACTCTTCGATGTCATGAATCATAACTCAACCTTGAAACATCAGTTCAAGATCTTCTCTATTGCTTAAACACACACATACACAAATGCACATATACACACACACTTGCATATATTTATATAAAAATATAAATATACACACAGGAGGCAACCTCTTTGAATGAGTTACATTATTCAACATACAACTTACTCATGTACTATTCAATGTTTTATTTAAATGTAAATTGTAATTTAATCAATTAAATCCTCACAACAAACAAGCTTATGATATCTGATGGAGACATTACAGTATGCAATAGTTTATTGAAAAGAGAACTGCTCAAAATACAACTTTTTTTTAGTAGGATCTAATTGTATTACTGGTGTGAAAATGTATTTACCCTCTTCCTGATTTATTTTTTGCCATGTCTGTCACACTTCACTGTTTCAGAACATCAAACCAATTGAAATATTAGTCACGTAAATAAAATGCAGTTTTTAACTTGCATTTTGCATCAAAGGGAAATAATCCAAAACTACATGGCCCTGTGTCAAAAAGTGATTTCCCTTCCCTCTTCACTTTGTAAATGCTCATTTACACCTGTGGTGTCATCAAAGTGTAGGCACAAGGAATATACCACTAAAGGACAGATGTGGTTGGAACACACAAACCACAATTAAGTATCATGGATCAAATGGAAACTCTAAAGGCAGAGATAAAAAGCAGCAATAAAATAAGTTCCACCATGAGAGTACATAGAAATATTAATAAAATAACCGGCAATCAATTTTCAGTGAAATACTGATTGCACTGCCAATATCACCGCTTCTCCTTAATCACACACTTCAGATTTTACCAACAAAGACTTGTGTGTACAATTGCAGAAAGGTGATTAAAATGTCTGTTGATGAGAAGTTATCATCCTTCAGTTTCTTATAAACATCTGAATAACTGAGTTTATCGAGCATGAGAGAAAAATAATAGAAAAACAAACAAGAAAACTAACGACCGTCAACCTACTTTCATATTATCTTGAAATAAAGTGCTATTCTACAACAGGCCACTGGAGGGATTTTACCATACTACTGCAGCAGAACGGCAAAAAAAAAATTCCAAGAGTCATCTAAAGGAAAAATAATGTTGTATGCACTCGGTAATGCACAACTAATTCAGCCCACCCTTTCCACCACACAGCCTTATAAATGACAGCAACACAGGGGGAGAGTAAATCACTTTTACTAAACAACTTGCTTATCACACCGACAACCCTTCAATCTGAGCATGGAGCATTTTATGAGGATTGGATTTTGGATCTTTACCCTCTCTGTCACACTCTCTGATTGTCTTCCAGTCAGAGATTGTAGACTACCTAATACTATTCCTGATTACAACATTGAATTCATGAGGAATTTAGCATGTGTAAGTAATTTCTTGCCAAATATTTTAAACATTTTTGTTCAATTTTGACAATTGCTTATAAAATGTCATATTTTCTTTTGTCTTCACAGGAAGAAGATGGAAAATTTTATACTCCAGAATCAATTGATGTAAGTTAATATTTTCACTCTGCAAAATAAATTATACATGAGTAAGAAACTAAAGCAAAATATGGTAAAAAGTGTGAGATTTAAAGAGGACAGTAAGGAATATAAATTTGACAAGTGAACATTTAAATCATGTTGGGTACTCCCCTGCATGTAAGAGACCCAGCCTGAAGGCTTTGAGTTTTTATAAACCACATGTAAAGGTTCTCGAGTACAGGAAATGAGCTTGCCAGGTGTTGAATTTTCACACAGCTGTGACTACTGGGTGACTTTACTGTGTGCAGCCACAAGTCCGCCTCAGTCAATGCGGCAAAAGGACGCTAAACATTTCTCTCTCCCTGACAGGAGAAATGCTACAAGAGTGCACTGGAATGCATCTACAATGAGTTGGAAGGAACAGCTACAGTGGAGTGTGATGACCCAGATCGTCGTATTCAACAAGGACTTGATGCTTTAAAATTTAAAATAGAGAAAATGACAAACAACACAGTAAGTACAGCCTCTTTTGTGATGTGAAGTTGAATTTAATGGAGAGTTAAAAATTATACTTCTGACCAGACCTAACTGGACTTATTTTTGCTTCAGGCACCACCAAACCCCTCTGCATGTGCCTGTGAAGCATGGCCTCAGATGTCTTTCACCAAGTTTCTGGGAAAATATGAGTCTTTGCTTCAAAAAGAAAATGCAGCAAAAGCAGCAAGCTGCAGGTAGATAAAATAGACATTTTTGGGCTCATAAAGCCTGAGGAAATATTTGCACAACTGCTTCCCCATCAGTTTCAGTGGAATGAAACACTGCTAAAAAAGCAGAAAGGAATGGATGTTTTCATGAAATGAGTATCTCAATGTCTTTTAACTTTAATAGAATTTAATCCATTTTGATTGATTCTTTCAATACTGCTCTTAATTTTTGTATATTTATAGCCATGTCACTGGATTGTGGAGATACTAGAACAATTTGTATAGCCTACAAGTTGACAGCTTATTCCTGTATTATATTTAAATCATTTATTTGCATGTCATTGCTATGGTAAACTTCTAGGAAGTTCTCAGTTTGTTCTCAAGAAACAACGAATGTATCTCAAGTAAAGTTTGTCAAGCTCTAAATCCTATTTATATATTTATTTATTTATGATATTTATATTTGTTGTTGGTGCTCAAAACGTGATAATGGTGTAATTAAGATGTTCTACTTAATCTGTGAACTGCATTGCTGTGTGTAATAAAAAAAAAAAAACCTGTAAAGATTTAAAAGCAAATCTTCATTTACTTTTTGGAAGAGCCTAAAGATGTCTAATACTCGACTCAAATTTTATTTTAGCACAACTCTCATAGCTGGAATTATTAATGTGGGGGAGGAACAGGTGTGTGGGTGGATTTTTCCCTCAGTGTTAAGAGTAACTAAATTAGCAGAACTGTCCACAAGAGGTTTGCGCACGGAAAACGAACACAGTCATTGTGAATAATTTCAGCATTACATGCCGTACATTCCCACGGTGCTCAACAGTTATAGAAAGTAAAACAATATTGCCATCAAAGGATAAGTCTATTAACTGAACTTAACAGAAGACATTAATATTCATACATCTAGACAAGTAATTTTATAGTGTGACTGATGGGAGGATATGTGACAGTTACATGTGCTCCTTTTGATCAGATCAATATGCATCACAAAATGTAATAGCAAACCAACCAGCAGGCAAAGAAAATGTTAAAATATTAATTTAAGAGAGGACTGCTAGAGAAGTTTGCGAATTAAAGAGCAAGAGTTGATGATGGCAACATAAAGAGAACTACTTTTACAGAAGAGAGTTCGTTTCCTCTGCTTTGGCATTTTTCAAGACCAACTTGTCTTTAATACTGGGATTATTTTTGAGAAGCCACAATAAACTTAGTTGCAAAAATAGATGAAATGACCAAGTAGCAGGGGAATTTTCTAAAACTTTTTACTTGCCCTCTCTCTCAGTCACTACAGGGATGTTCCATGTATGGAGAATACACACATTGGTTCCAATGACGAAGCAATCATTTTTAGACTTAGTGAAATTACATTGGATGTGGTAGGTGACGAACTTTATTTTTGAACACATCAGGTCTTCTATGCTGCATAAAGATCGAACGACTGTAATCAAAAAGCTGAACATGACATCAGTGCTTGCTGCTCTGAAGCCAAAAGTTGTTCCATTATAAAATCTTGGCACATCAACTCAGTCAAAATCACACACCATCTCCTGACGTGTGTAAAACAATTTGTTCCAATTATCAAAGTTCTATTTCTATCTATGTCCAAGTTATTGGTTTTACTGGAACAATGGGGGTTTAGCTGGTTTGACCAACAGACTGTCATATTTCTCACTGATGGGTCTAATGTAAATCTGTTACCTTGGTAGCCACTTAATGAGTCTTCATAGAACACAATATGTCGATCAGCCTGTACAAAACTAAATGTTACAGCCAGTTTTCAATGTTTTATTTAAATGTAAATTGTAATTTAATCAATTAAATCCTCACAAAAACTCAATCTTGTCAAGACCTGTAAAACTGTTGCATAATCCACAACTGCCAAGCAGACAGACTTACAATGGGTGCACAAGAACCAGTGAGGCACACTATGACTGTAGGTAGTCCAAAAACATTAATCCATGATGAATGTGGAAACATTTATAAAACTCTACAGCACATCCAGGACCGAGTCGCCAGAGCAGATATGGAGAAAAGAATTTAAATTACACTGGTGAAAAAACTGTGATTTTCATCTTTTTTTGGAAAAAAAAAATTGTAATACTTGTACAGCTGTTGAAAAAGAAATGCTCCTTTGGCCATTTACTTTAAAGAATGTTTGTAAGCATGCACCTTGAGGGGGAAAAAAGTTACTTTCTTGATGCTAAAAAGATTAATCAACAAGCAGTGCAGTTTTGTTTGCATTTTGTGCACACTCAGCAGAAAACACATTATCCAATGCAAAAGCAAAATAACATTTCAAAACCACAAGCCACTGAACTTTGATAACTTTTAAGATAAATATCACTGAAAGTTTCTTGGTAGTGTACCAAAAATGTGAAATTATTTTACTTTTTATTAAACACACCTAAGCTCAGAAAATTACTTGGGTCCAGTTATTCAAAACAATGCCCATTTGGAAATTTGGCAAGTGTTTTTATTATATATTATTAATTGATACAATTATACTTTTCTGACATAAAATGTAAGAAGCCATTGCTGTGCCAGTTTAGCTATTAGTCCTGAGAGCTATTTACAAGAATTCAGGCCACATTTCTGTATAGCACAGCATTTACAGGTTTAAAGATCTTAGTTCGATTTTTTTTCCACTGCGTGACCACATCAAACGGGTTGCATATCCTGTTTATCTCTAAACCTACTATTATCACCTCAGTGACTCAGTGATCACAAAAATGCGTAGTATAATTGCAAACACTGTAGTTTAGCTGTCTTACTTTTGTTGAGTTTCAGAAATATATACCATTATAGCTGTAGATAAACACTACAACAGGTCAAATGCTGAGAATGTGGTGCAGATTCTTTCTTATATATGTATACAAAAACTGACTTAACTGACAAGGGTCTGCTAAAGAAACAGGATGAAAAAATGGTATAAGTTTGCTTTCTGTTACTTTGGAATAACTTTTCCTCTCACAAAGCACACAACAGTTACTAACTGCAAAATAATTGCATTTTCTTATATTGAAAAACAAATCTTTAAAACTAAATGTTAAAAATAAGCACCGACTATTGCAGGAATAGCAATTTACACGCAAACTGTCTATGAAGTGGATTAAAATATCCAATTGCTACTTAAAGGTCTTCCCTAATTGAGTTTTAAATGTTCAAAAGACTGCACGTGTCTGCACAACAGAAACCAAAACAGATCATTTGGCATAAGATCAGAGTACCTACTTAACTCAAGTGAATCCTTACTACCAAGTGCACTGAAACATGTTAACACCCAAAACAAGCAACAAATATCAGGAGCTCTCCAGTAAATAACATTTCTTTATAAACATAAATCACACTGCATAAGTAAAGATAACAACACATCAAGTCACAGATGAAGAAATCTTTTTGTTGCTATACATACGATTGAAAGGACTGATCACTGGGCAAACATTCCCTGCATCCTATGGTGACTCCATTACTTGCCAGGACAAGTAGGAATGCACAGCTCTCCATTCACTAGGCTGCAGCCAGACATTTTAACATAAATGATGCGCTGAGCTGCATATACAGGAAACCAGAGCATTTCCTGCATATGTATATAAAAAAAGAAAACTTTGAGGCAAGCTTAACGACACAGGCAGGGTGACAGGTCAACCGGTTTCAACTGACATGAGAAAAAATTATTCAAAATTGTATTCTTCTAGATAAAGCATCAATGAAGTGCAACATGAACTGCTAACATTCTCTTTCAATATTATAATAAAGTTGCACGTGGTGCAACTGACCATCAACTTTACAATTGTCTTTACTTGACTTGCATGACAAGTCTTGAAAACGTTGGCTTATGCACCTACTAGTAGCAAAAAATAAAAAGGTTGCACTACCTCTAATGACGCAAAACATGCTGGAGGGCGTTTGCTCTAGATGTGCCAACTCTGTGCAAATTGAGTCATTTACATACCAGTCAGTCAGTATGAGTATTCATTCAAGTTCAAGCCAAGCTGTCAGTGGTCTCAAACTTAATTCCTCAAGGGCCATAGTCCTACAACTTTTAGATGTGTCTCTATAGCATGCACTTAAGCTCTACAGAGCTCTGCTGAGGATCTAATATTGGAGCCAGATGTGCTGATGCAGAGATACATTTAAGAGTTACAGGACACCAGTTCTTCAGAAGTGGAACTTTTTAACCACTGCTTTAGACTGATGTTCAGTGGCAGACTGGTAACAGCAGAGGTACCCAAACTGTGGGACGCGCCCCCTAGTCCCCCTAGTCCCCCTAGGGGGCGTGTCATTGCAGGGGGGGCGCGGGAAGCCGTCTGGATGAAGAAAAAAAACAAAACATGAACACTGTATGCGCTGGGTTTTTACCTTAGAATGGCCAACTCTGTTATTCCTATGTCAATTTGATACAGTAGAGGCTTCCATCCACACTTCCCATATTTGTGTCCTCTGTCACTTTTATCAGTTAAAACTGTTTAATCCGTTGTTAACATGTTGTAACCTGTTTTTCCGAGTCGCCTTTAAACGCAACATGAGCGCTACGCTCGCGCTGGGTTTCCACCTGTGAAGGAGACCTGCTGCTGCTGGGTTTGTGTTAGAATCACGGCAGCAAACCAGCAAAACGCAAAGAACTTTTCACAGTTTTTCCCTCCAAACTAACCGAGTGAGTTGAGTAGAGCTGTTGGATGCAGGTAATGTTAGCTAAAAGATGACTAGCTAATGTTAGCTAAAAGATGACTAGCTAATGTTAGCTAAAAGATGACTAGCTAATATCAATACAGAACCTTAAGCTTAACAAGTACCTTGTAGGTTACCGATGTTGGTGTTTATTTTCAGCTATGTACATTCATTTTGCCCCAAAAAAGTCGATGCCTCCCACCCCCGTCACATGCGTCAT
>NW_015112895.1:293963-301788 GCF_001443285.1 Poecilia latipinna
CCCCGTCACACGCGTCGTTTCAACGAGACAGCCATTTGTAATCCATAGGGGGGGGGCGCAGAAAAAGTTTGGGAACCACTGGGTTACAGTAAGGCATTCAAAGATAACTTGCAGTAGACATGGACTGTACACTATATGAACCAATGCTTGATTAGGACTAAGCCTGTTGTTCTGCTGAGGTGCTAAAGAAACCAAGGTTGCTTCAATGCTGATCTTCAAATTGTCTGCATTAGTGATTCTACTCCTTCATCTTCCTCTTGACAGTGATACCATGGTCATGCAGGTTTGGTATATTTGCCAAAGTGGGCTGGGACCAAGTCCTGCTAGAAAATCAAATCAGCATAAAGCTCATCAGCAGAGAGAAGCATTAAGTCTTCTAAAATGTCCTGGTAAACAGATCCTCTTACTTTACACCTGATAAAACACAAGGCCAGGGGCAGCAGATGAAATAAATCATCAATGACCATAGAAACTTCCCTCCTATGCGTCATTATTTATCCAGACTCTAGATTTATGACACAAAATGTATTCAATATGGAAAAAATAGAAATAAAAAAAAATCCTCAATGCCACGTAGCCGTGATGTGCCGACTCCAGTCACAGTGCATACCTCTTGAATTGCTACTAATCTCTTAAATGAGCTTTGCTTCACAAAACCTTTCAAGGCTCAAGTGATCCCTGATTCTTCACCTTTTTCTGCCACAATTTTTTTCTTCCATGCAGTATACTATACCATAATTAGATGCAGCGCTCTGAAAAGCCAACTTCTTTAGCAACAACCTTTTGTGGCCTAAGCCTCTTTGAATAGGGAGTTTAAGTCATGGTCTACTGGACAGCTGCCATGTCACCAGTCCTTTTCTATGATTATGTAGGCCTTAAAATATTTTTAAAAATCTTTTTGGTGTAATATAATTATTTTTAGAGAAGCTTCATTGCAAGCTTAGATACACCCCATAATCATCAAAATTGACAGAAATTCTTGAAGTATGGACCATTGCGTGCAAAAAATATAGAAACTCAACACATATTTTTTATAACATGCATTTTGTTTTATTGCTCCATGTCTGTATATAGGGAAAAATCTCTTAATATGAAGAAAAAAAGAGATAAACATTCAACAGACTGAACAAATCTTGGTTACAGCAGTCAGAAAACTACAACATTACAACCTAAACTTTAATTTCCAAACAGAACATTATTTTACAAATAAGATAAAACAATGTCGAGAAAGAATGTCATTTTCACTCAACTATGATCATGCCATACATGTAAAGGAAAAGTAAAATGATTGGCCAACTAAAGAGTCCGTTGCAAACTACGAGAAAAACAATAATTGTTTCTGTCTCAGCTTTCTAATCTTCACAAACCTGCTGAAAAAGATGAACAATGAAGACCTCTGAGGAACCACCACCTAACTTCTAAAACCCATCAAGATTGCCAAGGCTGTGGCAAACAAAATGACGGCTTAATTCTTGATTTCAGTTGAAAAATGTTCTTTTAGTCATTGAAGTTGTCACTGTCAGGAAGCTTTTCCAGCCACGAACCAAAGCCCTGCTGAGACAGGTATGCCCGCAGCACACTTTTGGCCTCCTGGTATGGCTTAGATATCATCTTCAATGACAAAGGAAGTAATAGAGTGAATAAAAAGTAATTTCCTAAAACCAAAAATGTATATATTTGAAAAGATTGATGAAAATGTCAGACAAATAAACTACTTTCACAATTCTTTTTAAGCTGACAGTTTTGATCTAAGACTTGAGCAGGCCTCTTGTTAGGATTTGATGCTTGAGATAAAATGCATCATTTTCCATTTTAAAAAATAAGTTTCCTGAGAATTTTAAGAAAAACAGTCATCTTCAGCCTAAATTCCAGTTTGTTGACACAAAACAGGTTGATTAAAAAAAAATCTACTTTTAATGGAAAGCAAGTCTGTAGTGTAAAAGTTTATGTACAAATGGGTTACCTTCAATTCTCTGTAGCAGCTTGTGGTGACTAGGTCCTGCCTCTGGGCCTCTTTGGCCACCAACCTGAAGCGGTGCAGCATTGCTGCTTTGCACAGGCGGCTTGCCAAAGCAGGTCCACTCTTAAATGGAGACCTACAGCAAGGAAATTGGTAATAGATTAAATAGGCCCAAACATGAACCAAAAATTAATTTACAATATAATAAAGATGACAATTATGTTTTTACACAGTGCCAGGTGGGCTCGGATAGCCTTTTCCCCTTTTTTATTGATATCATTTGAGAATTGCTGTTGGACTTACTTGGGTTACAATACATAGTTCCCACAAGTCTGAACCAGAAGTGATAAGCACCACTGAACCGCCATCCTGGCAGGCAAGGACAGCGCAAAGCATAGATTAACTATTACTTTGAGACCAACAAAATGAAAGTAATCAAAAATTGTAATTGAGTAATAGTTGTAGGGTACTTCTATTGTTTATAATTTAGAAAAGAAGGAACCGAGAGCTCGTTCTAGGCTTCTGGCTTGTTTATTGTTGCCATTGCAACTGTCTAGACAGTTATGGATACTTATCAAGATGGCCATTAGCTACAAAGTTCCAGGAAGTACGACGCCACATGAGAACTATGTATTGTCTGACATTAAAATTTCTTAATAATCTTAGTCATTTAGGTGTCACTAAAACCCCCCAAAAAGAATAGGAAGGAAGCTGTGACAAAGATCATTATATTTTTATGGCACATTCTGTATTTTTTGTTTTTATCTGTCTGCATACCTTACCCAATTCAAATGTATAAGCACTTTATACAAACCTTGAACTCACAATCATACTATTAATACTTTATGGCCTAATACTAATTATACCTCCACCAAACAGCAGAACTATAAACTAGTCATGAAGGTATAATAGATGAAAAATAGGACAGGCTTACTCTTCAATGGTCTTGCCCTCTAGACCATCCACAACTTCCACAGAGCCGTCTCCTTCACACCAGTTGATGCCACAGGTGAGCTGACTGGTGTCTGAGGTGACCACAGAAGGCACCAGGCTAATATGGGGTCGCATCATGCAGTAGAACATGGGCAGCAGGGAGGTGATTCCCTCCACACGCTGGTTCACAGACATCTCCATCCCTCGGATTTCAGTACACCCAGAGTCACCTGTATGGTTTCACATAAAATGCTCAAAACTTGATCACAGTGCAGCGGTGACATTTGTTATTAGTTTGCTCATTTTTATAATACTGTTTTTTTTTGTTTGTTTTTTTTACAATACTTGGTTAGTCTAGTCCTCTTGGTCCCAGTGAAGGCGGACACTTTATTCCTCTGCTCCCTCCCTGCTCTTGCCTGCCAGGCTTGCTCTATTTTTTGTCCTGTCTTTTTCTCTATTTTTGGAGCCTTTTTCTGCACAACTTCCAAATCTATAAATTATGGATCTGGTCAACCGGTCTCTCAATGCAACTGATCAAATTTTCTCAACGAGAAGACTGGGCACAGGAGAGCCCTCTTGTCCTGCGGGGACAAACCCCTCGGGATACAGCGTGGATTTATTCATGATAATAGGATTTCTGCTGTTTGGAGCTTGCAGATACCTGATTTACCGACAAATTTGTGACGGACTTGGCCGAACTAGCGAACACTCAGACTGTTGGTGTGGACAGAGATGCAAGTTGGGTGTGAGTCTTGCTGAGACTCGCAGCCCAGCTAAGGACTCTAAAAACTCACTAACGGATTGGAATTGATCTTGGAGAAATTGCTCCTTGAAGATATGTAAACATAACGCTCCTTCCCACCTCACCCCCTCCTGTTATCCATGCAGCTGTGGGGCTGAGCGCTCCTAAGGGCATTCCTCGGTTTCATGGCCCCATGATCTCACAGCCTTCACTCATGTCTTTGTTTTGCCCTTTATTTTGTCTGAATGTTGCCATCTGCCCTAATGTGTCCTTTCCTCTTTTATTTTATATTTTTAACCTGTTAGAAACTGTGGAGTAGTCCCTATTTAACCCAGAAGAGGATTATTTTAGTTTATCAGTAATATCAGAAATCATGGAGTTTAGGTCCTGTTAAACTTGATAGGTTAGAAAATAAATATTTCTAACAGAGTTTCTCCTGACTTTAGTGAGTAATGGATGAATACAATGTCAAGCCCTTTCCTTTAAAGTGTGGTGCTTGAGAAAGCTGTTTCAAAATAATCTGTTGCTCATTTATTTGTTGTGTAGAACAGCAGTCACTCACATTTTTACCCTATTTGGAAATATCTTCTAAGCAAATTGACACTCCCCTTGTAAACTTTTAAGCCTGTATTAATACCTACACAGAGTGAGATGTTTCACAATAAATATACAATGTAGAAGCAAATTAAAATAAGTTGACAAGATATTCATATATATTGTTTTGTTGTTTTTATTTGCCATGTCATCCCATCTCATAGTCTGGGGTTGCACCTATAAACATCTTCACTTAAAAATAGCACAGCTAACTTTGGAGTTTCCCCTTGTTTCATCCTGGGCAAATGTTATTATTTTGCTATGTTAATTATAAGAGGTGGGGACAATTAAGCACCCCTCCAACCTGGAAACTATGATATTTTCACACCTTTTTATCTTGGTTCTAAGTCTGGGGAATTTGCTGGTGCCAAGGAGCACCCACCTTGAAAGCAAGCTACAGGCATCAACAGTGTGAGATAAGGAACTATTTTTAAATGAACTTTCCGCTATTCAGGAAGAAACAGAGCATGTCAGTTTCGTACGCAGCTGTGGTGGAACCCAATGTAAAACACATCTGAATTCATTACCAGTCAATTATTTTAGAAATTATGTACAATTAAGGGAAAAATTATTCATGGCCCTGCCAGATTTAGATTTTAAATAATTTTCATTGAACCAAAAGTTATTTTCTTGCAGTATGTTCCAAGTCTTTGAGGTCAGAAAGCCTCCTTGCCATCACCATAATCTTTTGCTCTCTCCACAAATTTTAAGATTTTCTAGAGGATTCAAGTCAGGACTATGGTTGGCATAGGGATGTGGTAAATGATTATTTTTATAATGGCGTATTCTATCAGTTTTTGACTAATACTGTAGTAATTGAATAAAGAGAATTCCCCCTTTTGTAGTAGCTATTTAAGCTAGCAGAATAAATCTATGAAAGAGAAATTGATAGTAAATAAACAATATCAGTTCCTTCTTTTGAAATAAGAAAACATTTCTTTCGGGGTCCTCTAGAGATCGTTAGTCGGGTTGGATTTTTTTAAAAGACCGATGTAAACTGTAATGTTTCCTGTTGAGTTGTAACATCGAGGATGTGCTGTTGTGAAATACCAACTGTTATGTAGTACATGTACTGAGTTGTCTCCTTCTTGGAGGCTCGTCTTCCTCCATAGCTGAAATAGCACTTAATATAACAAGTGAGAAGATTGCGCAATACAAATAATTAACCAGCCAGAACATAATTTAATAAAGCCTAGAGGAATTTTAGAAATCAAGGTACTCAAATCCTTTGATGAATCATTACAGTCCTAGCTGGCATTATACCTCCATGTGCCTACATGCTGGACAAATGAAAATAACTTTAAATCTAGATCTGCCAGTGGTATGAATAATTTTGAGCCTATGAAATAAATTATTGCATCCAACACAAAGAACTTGACAACATAGTGAGAATGTTGGTTAGACATTCATTCAAATAGTCATTAGATCAAGACAAATTTAAAATATTCAGCACATTTGATCTTGAGGAATGGAGTCGGCCACCTCTGATCTAGACTTTGGTGCAAACCAAATTACCAGACTGTATGACATTTAAAAATTCAACCATTAACTACAAATTATGACTATAAATTTTGAGTTCTTGTTTTTCTATCGCACTGAGACAGAGATGTGATGTCACATCAAAATTTCTGAGTTTGATAATCAAAACTAGAGGTTTGATCATCCTTTTGATTAGAGGTTTGTTCATCTGTTTGATGATCAAACGGATGATCTGTTTGATCATCAAACAGAGGATTTCCTCCTCTGTTTCAGGTAATTTAATTTTATTTATATAGCACATTTTCAGCAACAAGGCAATTCAAAGTGTTTAAGAAGGAAATCCTACTTAAACAGAATTCATAAAGGAGAAATTGCTACAATCAAAGATGAAAGGCTTGACTTACCTACAAGAATGCTTTGAACATAGACAGGCTCAATGAAGTGGCTCAGTAAGGCTCCTTGGTATCCAAGCACCTGCCACTGAGTGATCTTATCAGTGGTGGACATGCTGACCATCTCGCTAGCAGAGTTATCGAGGGTTGAGGAGAAAACTGAAAACACCTTTGAGGGAAAAAAATGTTTGTTGTTAAGGGTTAATATTTAAATTAAAAAAACACAAATGCATAAAAAAAAAGCTTGCAAATTTTATTCCCATAAATGACTGAACATAATACCTTGCCCTCAACTGACAGGTGTAGGCTGATCTCACTGTTAACTTGCCATGTTGTAATGGAAAAAGGGTTCAGGCGCCTGGGAATAAAGGAGAGCGCAAAATTAAGATTTAGACCTTTTGGATTTACTGATTAGCTTTTACTCTCCAGGTTAATACAAACATGACAAACAACCTGACAATAAATTATGACGTTAAGAAAAAAAACTCCTGGGTAGGGCTGGCTATCTGCAGAAGAAATAATTACGATAATTTTGGTCAAAATTTCAATCATGTTTTGTTTTTTAAACAAGCATTCACCAAGTTTGAAAAAAAAAAGCATTGATTCCATTGGAGAAAATGGAATTATCTTCAAACATAAGACACAAGTTTCTTTTGTCTTCTTGCTGAAGCTCCCTCAAAATAAGAAAGGATTTTTTTCAGATGTTGGATATTGGTAACCTACAAATTTAAAAACACTAAAATGTAAAAAAAATAAAATAAAAATAAGGTATAGTATTCTCCCAAAAGGTATGCCATTGTACTTCTGGTTGTTTTGGGCTGACCAGGATGATCAATTGCTAAAGTTACTTTCCTATTTGTGTCATCTTTATTTGTTCTGACTTCTAAAACACACAACTGTCCTAAGCAAGTGCATTAAGCTGTTTTAAGAGTCTTTGTTGTTTAAAAACCAAGCACTAACAGAAGGCTGTGGAGAAAGGAAAGGCTGGTGTTATTTTAGGCAAACGCAAGCCAACAGATTTGCTAAGAACATTGGAAGTTCTTGGCAAAGGGGAATTTAATCAAGTAAATGAAGTAAATTAAAAAATGAATAATATTTAAATCTAAGTGCCTTATTTTTAAGTTATCTTTCACTCGTCTGTTGTTGTATAGACAAAAGATGAACAAGAATTAATTCTGAGTGTTTTTAAAAAAGCTGCAAACATGCCCAACGAGCAAATACTTACAGCTTGGTTGGTATCTGTGCTGCACCCTTTGGTAATTGGTTTACATACAGATGCAGGGTAATTCCACTCTTCAGGCTGAGGAGTTTGCTGTTGATGTTATGAGTGAAGATGGACTTTGCAGTCAGATTGGCATTTTTGCTGAAATACATCAGCAGGTGCCGGTACAGATACCTGGTAAGACAGAATGAGGGTGCCACGTCACATATACTTCACTAAACAAGTGGTAACATGCCTTGAGTTGTAGGGTAGGTTTTAATGAATCATCTTTTCAGAAAGTTATCAAAATAATAGCTGCAAAGAAGTAATCTAACAATATTTAATGCAAACTACTTCAAAGCTAATAACAAACTAAAATATGTCATTAAAAATCTATTATGCTAGAAGAATACAGCTGTTCCAGAAATGTTATGGTCATACTCAGACATAATATAAGAGTAGACCCCGCATTGGCTGCTCCGGCGCAGGAAATACGGCGGCCATCTTGGAGCAGTATACCCTCC
>NW_015112895.1:305897-312042 GCF_001443285.1 Poecilia latipinna
GGAGGGTATACCGCTCCAAGATGGCCGCCCTAAATCTCATCAGCGACAATAGGCGAGAGCGGTCCATGAGGGTCTATTCTTATATTATGTTCTATGGTCATACTCACTGAAGCAAGCATCAAACAAAAAAAAAAAGAACAATTCTCTCATCAACTGAGAATGTTAACCTACAGCACGTTTTGAAGTAGACTTAAGTAGATCATCACATAAAAACAATAACCAAAAAATAATATCCAAATACCTCATGAGAGACCTCCTTGCTGTTACAACAGCATGAGAATCATGCACAACTCGTCCATTTGATGACACTTTGGTGTTGAAGTTTCCAGTCCCAAGAGCAACAACCTCGCATCCACTGGCTACAAGAACAGGATTAAGTTAAATATTTCAGAGTTTCCCCCAGTATATTATAGGCCTGGCAGCTCGCCATCCTTTACTAGCGTCACCGCCACCCTAAGCCTTTAGGGTTAGGGTGGCTTTTTAAGCCGGATTGCAAGCCCTCAGAGCGTCTCTGTTGCTCTGAGGGCTTCACTGGCGACACAGATTTATTCTTAAAAGATATGCTTATAGAAGATAGGTTTATAGTTTATGCATTTAAAGGCGGACCAATCACACCGCTGGCGCCTCTGCACGCTGCAGTAGTTGGATTAAGTTTACCTCAGTGCAGATCCCGTGCGCCTCCTTTCACTCAAACTGGACACAGGCTGACCTGTATGGATATTTACATCAACCCCCTGTGAGGAATTATGATTCTTTCCAGAGATTTTGATCAAGGTAGGACTTTAAACACCACTCTGGTTAGCTGTGGTTAGGAATAACTTGTAGTCGCGCTTTCAGAGGTGCGTTGAGCGAGCACAGAGAATGATTTATATTTGTGAATAAAGAATTTTGTGCTGCTTTTCCATCTCAACAAGCTGCCCAGCTCTGCCTGCTCTGATAAAGTTTATCTATGTGTTCCCAGTTGGCCGGTGTGTTAGTTAATGAACTAGTGCTAACCTGATCATGCAGGTTCAGCCTGGTGAGGAGCTTTCGCGCTTTCCTGTCTGTACCGCATCATGCTGATTTTATATTACATTATTATTTTTAGTATTATTTTTCCAGTTACACAATGCATCAAACCGTATCAAATGCTTTGTCCACTTAGATCTGAGAAACTCGTCCAATAAACTCAACCAACCACAATAGTTTCTGTGATGCTTATTAAAAACTCAACAGACATGAAATGAAAGAGCTACTAAAGCCACATTAGCAGCATTGAATTAAATCTCCGGTTTGTTGCGCATCTCTGCGTAGTGCAGCAGATTACCTCATCATGCAGGGCTGGTCCAAGGCTTTATGAGGCCTGGAGCACAATTTGATTTAGGGGCACCTCTAGCAGATGGGATGGGAGTAGTTTAATTGGGCAACCTAAAAAGCAATCAGTTATAATTGCAGTTTACTAAATTGTATTTGTGAACAAACAGAGCTCAAACTTAAAGATTAAACTCACAGCATCAGATTGTAGCTAGGGTAACAAAACAATCTAACTATGAATATTGTTCTTTGAACTTTTACAAAGTAAATTTTCCAGCTCCTTAAAATCTTACATTTAAATGTTAAACAATTTAAAATCTTTTAATTTATGTATGCTGAAATTGAATCAAATTTAGCAGCATTGATCATCTCAATAAACAAGTGTTACATCTGTGGTCTGTGTTAAAATGTTAGCATTTATGGAGCCCCTGAAGCCCTGATGGAGCTGCTGACTTAATTTGGATTAAACAAAAGTGCAAATAATTGATATTCATTTTAATTGTACATTTTGATTTGTTGTTTTTAAGACTAGTTGTGGGTTTAAGTAGTGTTTCACTGGCGATGTTTCCCCTGTAAAGTATAATTACCGAGTGATATTTTTAAATTTCCTGTCACCTTAACATATTTTAATACAAAAGTATGGTGGACCCCCGGTGGACCACCCCGGCACCCTGACCACCAGGCTCAGCAAGTTTTCTGGGGGAGACCCTGTATTTCAATACTAATATATATATATATATAAATATAAATAAATAAAATATCTTGTTCTTAAAGTCATGTCCAGTTTATATATCTATAGCGTACATTTTTGACAATGTGACTCATGCAGTTATTTCACTTGTCTAGCTCACCTCATGCACACTCCACGTTTATTAAGACCTCTAATAAAGAAATGTAACAAACCCTAAGAAAAACATTTTTTTAAAACGCCATCAGGACTTTAACTGGAAATGTGACTTGTGTCGAATGAGGCCAAGACTTTTATTTTTTAATTTTAAACAAGAAATATTCCAGATTAGTTTGGTGTAAAATGGATGAATAGGTTGAAAAGCATATCATTGAAACTGTTGAGCCTGGTGGAAGAGCTGCGATGCTGTGGGACAGTTTTTCTCCCAAATGTCTACTTACAAGTTTTGACAATGAATGCAGCTGTTGTTTCCCCACAGCTAGAGAACTCTGGATGGTTGTTCAGCAGTTTAGAGAGCTGATCCTTCACAGCATGTGGAATCTGGAGGTTAACCGAACTCTTCCTTTCTGAACAACCAAATGAAAAAAAGAAAGAAAAGAAATATCAGTAGACTCATTTTTTTCTCAATAAAAACTAATTGTGCAAAAGGGTACTTAGAGTAGAGTTTTATTGAAACTTTTACTTTGAACATTAAGCTTGCTTGTTGATCTAAAGCAAATGGGATCAGACATGTAACTTTTCTGATAATAAATACTGCGTGTTTTCTATAGACGCATATTGCGTGATAATAGTATGCAAACAGAGCAGGATCCTACACAGAAAGGGACTCCACAGAATGAAACGTCAGTCCGATCCTCTAGATGTGGCGGCATTTCTAACTGACTGCCTGAAATTAATTCATTTTTATTTTGGAGAGAGGACGCCTTTTATTTTGAAAAATGGTTAACAAGACCTACTTTTGTCTTTTGTCACTATTTTGCTTTCTGTTGATTTCGGTTTGCTAGGTTACGAACAGCTGTTGCCGTTATTCAGCTATTGTATTGTTCAATAAAAATCTGAACAGAAAATGTTCAGTAAATAAATCTGAGCCTCCACTGAGTTTGAAGAAGCTTTCATTCCGTAATAATCGCCCTTTAGCCATTTCCCGATCAGAAGCTGCAATCGGAAGCCAACTTCAGCTTTGTTCCAGATGGTCAGATAGGAACACTGCAACATTTAGAGGATTCAACTGACTTTTCCTTCTGTGCAGTCCCATTCTGTTTAGGATCCTGCTCAGAGTGTGCATACTATGAATGATTTCAACCACAATGCAAAGCAGCATCAGTATCTCTCCATGTTTTAGACCAAGCATGAAGGAAAGCTTGACCAACTCCTGTTAGTTATTGTACTCGCCACCTTCTGGACATGAAATTATCAAGTTTAAACAAGAGAAGTATCACGTTATAATGTGATAGCATTAAAAAAATTTTTCCTCCGTGATAGCAATATGCTTCCGGAATTTTCTTCTTGTAGAAAACAAGCATGACAAAGCATGATCTTTTAAGACGTGGTTGCAGAAATACCAAGAGGTTCAATAGTGACAAAACTAAGGAAGAAGTGTAGAAATTGGTCCGCACACCAACACCATACCGTAAAAGGCTCTAGAAGGATTTCTGTCAGAGACGCTTGCCTCTTCCTTCACTGGCAAGGGTGGAGGAACGTCTGGAGACAAAAAGTCATAAGAAAGGTCAAAACTAAGAAATAACTTTGTAAATAAAGTGCTTCACACTACATGCACCATAGTAAATTGCAGCTGATGAGCATTTTACTTATCCTCTACCTCCAAGTCAAACTTGGCCCTTTCCTTTTTATTTTACTGCATTTAAGTCTATATGAAACCCACTTAAATTTTCCCAAAACTCTCCTGAATCCATTTGTAATTTTCTGAAACTACATTATTTTAAATTCTAACAATATTTTAACAAATCAAACAAATTCTACATTTAACAAATCTTATTCAACTTTCAAAAGTATAAAAGTGTTGTGGTTCAGCATAACATTTGCAAAGTATTTGCACATCATTTATGAAACAAATCTTACATATTTCACATTCAGTTAAAACATTTTGTGTTGAGCCCTTGTGTTCTGGGAAGCTTTTTCATTTTTTCTTACAGAATATCTGTTTCAGCACATAGCAACAAAATCTTAAATAAGCACACACCTTGCTTTTACTTTAAATGTTCAGTTGTCTCATATTTATATCATATTCAGTGACATCATCAAGCATCCAAACGAAGAAGTTTTTAAAACACTAACCTGATGTTTGAGGGAGGTCAGATTTAAGACAGCCTAAGCTAGGCAAAAAGTCCTCCAAAGCAGCCTTTGCTGCATTTAGACGAGCTTCCTTTTTAGTCACTCCCATGCCAGTCTTGTGCTGAACACCATCGATCTCAACAGCAAAAGCAAAATAAAACCCTGGTAAGTTCCCTATGAAAAAAAGGAAAATAATAAATAAAAGAAATACAGGAAACCAGACTACAGTCATATAAACAAGTGTTAAACAGCTACTTGAGTTTGGTGGCTCATTGATCTACATGTTTTGTTTATACTTTTCAAAATGGTAAAATGTTACATGATGGCCCACCTTAACTTACTTTATACAACAGATAGTAAAAGAGAACCTTCCACTCAACAATCCACACCTGCCATAACAACAGTTTAATACTTTTATGGTGCCTCACCTGTGGTAACCGTTTCCTTGATTTCTAGATGAAACTGTAAAACTTGGGCCAGCTGATGAAGCAAAGACACAGCATTTGTTTCACCCTTCTTGTATTTTTCAACCAGAACTTTGGGAGAGGATTTTGGCTTCTCAAAATGACCTTAGTTGAATCAATGGAGCAGAGAAGTGAATCATTAAAGCACATGCACACGTTAGATTGCCCAGCAACAAAGCCAAAAAACATTGATGAGGAAGAACAATCATGAGCTTAAAAATAATATCACTTGTAAAATATCAACAATATGAAAGATCCCATTCCAGACGTTACCCGGTCTAAACGGCTTAGTTCCTTGTCTGACGGAGTCATGTTCCTGATCAACATTGAAGGAGGATGGTTCCTTATTTGACTCTCTTGATTCGGCTGTTGGTGGCAGACTCTTCATTAACATTTGAGCAAAACTGGCTCCTCTAGAACCTCGAAATGATCCACCTGCTGAAAACATCCTGCAAGCCAAACAGGTTCTGAGTGGAGAAGAACATATGTGTTGGTCAACAAAAGTCCAGATATATTTTAGGGTGATTTACATAGTTTGGGTACATATAAAAAATACAAACAAATTTTCACATGTAAAACAGAATGGATTTATTTCTTTAAAAATATAAAAAAGTAAAAAGTGAATACAATGAATAATAAATGTAGGTTGTAGGGCATAAACCAAACAGTAATGTTTTAGTCCTGAGGTTATCTACAAAATATTCACAAGGTAGATTATCGAGATATAACACAAGCAAGCCTATATAAAATACTTCAGTCAAATGACACATTACAAAAGGGAGTATGGTATGTCCAAACAGCAGCTCTATGTCTCATTTGCTTTAGTATAGAACAGGGGTGTCCAAAGTCGGTCCTCGAGGGCCGGCATCCAGCATGTTTTAGTTTTCTCTCTCGTGGTAGCAACAACCTCCTCAGCAAGTCAATGTTCTCCTTAGGCCTGTAATGAGCCATCGTTTGATGCAGGTGCGCTAAACCAGGGAGAGAACTAAAACATGCAGGATGCCGGCCCTCACCGACTTTGGACACCCCTGATATAGAGTATTAGTCAAATAATGTCCGCCATTTTTCTGAGAATA
Organism: Poecilia latipinna; assembly: GCF_001443285.1. Classification (NCBI taxonomy): domain Eukaryota; kingdom Metazoa; phylum Chordata; class Actinopteri; order Cyprinodontiformes; family Poeciliidae; genus Poecilia; species Poecilia latipinna. Next base: position 311,711 of record NW_015112895.1, read on the forward strand.
ATCAATTGTTTGGGGAGTGACATTCTTCACTACTTCATTCAACTTTCTTTTAACTAAAAACATAACTAGGTTAACATTCACTTTCTTTAGATTAACTAATAGTTTCGCCTTTTGGTAAATAGGATTAATGGTGGTGGGAGATTAAACTGACAACAGTTGGCTGAAATCCGAATATTCTGCAAAATTTTGTAGTTTGCAGCAACACATGTGGCATGAATTAAATATTTTTACAGCCTCCATCTGTTTTTTCTCTCTTTTCAACGGGAAGAAGTGGACTGGATGAGCAGCAGGGCCGAGCGCAAATCGTGACACCGCACCTACTAATGGCACTT
>NW_015112895.1:317676-360576 GCF_001443285.1 Poecilia latipinna
AGTCACATACCCCTCCCCCACCTACATATTGCATCGTCATCTCCAGGAAAATGTGTGTTGCATTAATACCGACATGTAGATTTTTGCACGTAAAGTCATATAACATACTATCAGCATATAATAAAGACTAGCATGTTTATTAAAAAAACAAAAACAGTAATTTATTTTCCCCCGCGAACTAGTTTTTAAAATCATTTTTCCTATCTTACAGCTACGCTATCTTAGCTAACGTTCGGACTTGCTAGCGTAAAACTTAGCAATTACCCATCAAGCCACTTAAGCCAATTTCAACTATCAGTTAGCATGATACGAGTACATTTAAACGTCCTCTCATTTTCAGTTTTGGTGAGTATCTAGCTCTATGATTTACAGTCACCTCAATCTGCGACCTGGGTACCAGCTATCGACGTCGTATCTCGAAATCAAGCGACAAATTGTAGTCAAGGCTACAAGCTACCAATTTAAATGTTCAAGAATTGATACTACAGTCTAACGACACCGTTTATCAAATTCTCAATTCAAAACCAAGGTCAAATATAAACTTTTACCTACTTTGGATTCGAAAGATAAGTAGACGTGTGTAATGGTGTCTGAAAATTCTGGAACACGAACGACTGCCAAACTCACGCGCGATACTGCGGTGTGTCTGTTAAGGCGCAGAGATCCTTTGCAACGGATGATGGATGATACCGTTTGAAAAATGCAGATCAATTGTAGTCGCAATTTTAATACTGGAAACCTCTAACTGAGGGAAGAAGGAGCTAAAGAGCAGCTTAGTTCAATAATGCATTTACTAAATGCATTTAAAATAAAAGTAGAAAATAAATAATTTTCCACGTACATGATATTGTTTTTGTTTGACATTTTACTAAAATCTAAAATCAAATATGTTTGTGTTCTTAACAATAAAATATACTACCGGTATTTGGCTCTCCCAAATTTTATTTAAGAAAAAGGAGGGAAAATGGCTCTTTGTTTTTGACCCCTGCCCTTCCCAGCTGGCAGTTAACTAGTAGTAAATAAACCATTCACCAATGGGTTATGGGAAGAGTTTAAGGAACTAAGTGTTTTGTTCATAAGTGATGGTAGGAGGGTACGGGAGATGGATAGACAGATTGGGGTTTGTGGGCACTGTTCTGGTCTTTTTTCATGAAAAAAGAGCTCAGTCAAAAAGCAAAACTCTTGATTTACTGTTCTGTCTACATTCTGATTCTCATCTATGGTGATGTGACATGGTTCATGACTGAAAGAACAAGATCCTGGATATAAGCAGCCAAACTTTCTCCAATGGGTGGCTGGATTCAACTTTAGAGACCAGGGTGGGGAGCTCGAAGTACAACCACTTCTTCACTTCGAAAGGAATGGAGAAGTGGAGAGATCCTGGTGTCTGCGACCTGATCTTGGATAAGCCAAAGACAATGGCCAGAACAGTGAGAATGGATGGATGGTTGGAATAAACCATCCTATCAGAGTCAATTCTGCTCTGTTGCTAGGCAAAGAAAGAAACAAAGAGGCCATACCAACCAGCTTGGTGATTGGTTACAGGCCTTCAGCACCAACTCTGGTGAACATAACATAACTGAGTGTCAACATAACATCTGATTTAAGTTGAGAAAAATGATGTAACCAAAAAGTATTTCTGGAATTTAAAAAACAAAAATAGAGCAGAGTAAAAAGTAATTGCATCATGACAAAATACATACAGTACAGTAGCTATAGAAAAAAACATTTCCAAGCTGGCCTTTTTAAAAAAAAATAATTTTATAATCAATACTAACAGTAAATTCTGTATGCATGCAAGAGCAGAATAAAGTGCTTCCAGCGACAATATGTACTGCTTACGGTGTATACCTGACCTCTAAATGGCTAAGCAGGCTCAGCAGATAGAAAATAAAATTAAAGCAACAAAGCTATTGTGCAAACATAAAGTGTCATTATAATATAAACTGTAAGTTTGTGTTGGTGTCTGGAAATTTATATTTGTTTTTTATTGGGAGAGGAGTAGCTAGAAATTATACTCAAGTAACTGCGGTGTTACTTCAAAATAATATAACTTAAGTTGAAGTAAGAGTTATTGTGCAGTAAATCTACTTTTTTCTAAAGGTTTCTCAAGTAAATGTAACTATACACCTCCGGGTGTTGGTATCAAAATGGACACCTTTAACAGTAATAGTGACTCAATAAAGACAGGCATTTACCTTCATATCTTTATCTTCCCACATCAGTCTTCAAGTTTAGACTATTGATTAGGTCAGAAACTAAAACTGTACAAAGATTTGGACTATTATTGCATATTGGTTACACATCGAACCTTCTTAAATTCATCCTGTAATTCCCTGCTACAAACACATGAAAAACAATTTAATGCTTATGAGATTAACTTTGTCAAATAAATGATCAGATGAATCTTGTTTATAGGATCTCAATTAATAAGCTAAAATATCTTCTTCAAAAGACATATTTATTGCTGTTAAAATTCATTAAATAATTTATTAGATGTTTTACAACTAGCAAACAGATTTTTAGGTGTATTTGAAACCGTAAAATTTAGATGTTCTTAAGTTATTAACTTTATAAGCTGAATGTTTTTGATAAAACCTTTGGAGGGAAACTTGTCATGCCAAGTGCTATAAGGTCAGAGTCAGAATTGGAAATTTCTGGTCTGTCCTGAGTTACGTTTCAGCAGCAATATCACTTCCTGATCTGTTTTGGCTCGAGTCACATCTCACTTTAGACCATTCAGACATATGTTTCCATTATGTTTGTTTCATTTCTCTCTGTGCAGTGGTGAGGTTGTGGGATGAAGTGAAAAGGGGGCTTCCTCTCTCTTTCACCTTTGATAAAATATAGCTGTGGTGCACAGTAGTATCCTCCTTACGTAAATGCATAATGACCCTTTGAGAGGTCATGTTTGTCTTTGGGGAATCCCCCTTTGATGAGATTGCTTAAAATAGTCGCATTCATCAGATTGCTTTATCACATTATCCTAAAATAAGGGCTCACTATGCATTTATGTGTGTTGCTTTTTTTATAACTTGACATACTGTTATCCAGTTTTAGATGATGACAACATAACATGCATTACAGGACAGTCAGAGCTTCAAAACTTCCCACTTTAGTATGTACTTTTTTTCCAAATGTAACAAAATGCTCCTAAGCTGATCTACCCTCTAAACAAACTTCCTTTTAAAAAGTTAATTAGTTTGTACCTACCTGAGTTTATGAAATGAAGAACTGTAAAAGTGGTAAATATTCACCTTACAGGATGTGGCTACTGTGTGGTTGGGCAAGACGGGGTGGGGAGAAAGCCTGACGTGTTCAGCCAAATGGCTGAATTGAAACCTTTCATCAGATGGAGGGTCGCTGTCAGCAGCTGTAATCATAAAGGATCTTCAGTGGGGACAGTGATTAGCGATTATGAGAGTGTGTGAAGTAAAGTGGAACAAGCAGCCCACAGGCAGAGAAATGTGAAGGTTGCCACAGGAACAAACATGGTTTAACACCCCCACGTTGTTAAAGTTTGAATTTTCAGGTTTGATCAGTCAAACTTGAAAAGGGAAAGGGCGCAGGGTGAAATGACTTGTCATGCCTCATCCTCTTGTTCCCATAAGCAGTTAAAAAAAGGAACAAGTTGAGTCACTCTGATGTATGCCTGGCCTTCAACCACAACATTTTACATTTGAATAAATCTGGAAGAGGTCTTTGTTTTCTTCATTTCTAGGGGACATTTCTTCAGTTAGTGGTGGTTAGCAGTAATATCCGTGATAGTGAAATATAATGCATATAAGTCTTTTATTTTATTGTTCCAGTGGAAAAATTTGAAAGCAAAGGTTACAATGTGCTGCAGATACAAAATCTGCTGCAGATACAAAATCTGCAGCACCGTGAAAGAAAGCGATAAAAAGTCCTTTTTGTTGTGCGTCTGTTCAGCTCGGAAAAGTCAGAACAGGCTTTCGGAAATGAAACACTCCCCACTGGAAATATTTGTTGTTATTAATAATAACGTCTCTTCTATCTGGAAAAGCTAAACCCCAACATGAGGCCATTAAAGGTCTCGGAATTTCCCCCATTAGAGACTCTGATTATCAGGACACATCTATCAGAGACAAATAGAAAGTACCCTCCTTTCTTATCTCTATTATTTATGGAAAACAAGTTTAAAACATTAAACATGCATCACAGTGAATTATTGGAGAAGCATATAGAGTCATAACAGACAGAATGTGATGTAATTCGTGACACCACAAAAATGTAAAAACTGCACATGCAAGGCAAATATGCAAATCAACTTTCCATGGTTGGAGTCTTACTTCAGCTTCCACCTCCAGTTATGATCAAAAGTGTAATAGTAACCCATTAAAATGATTGGAAAGTTATTTCTAAGTTTTAACCTTTTGCAAATATGCAAATACTTTTTAAGACTCTTATTTACCCATGAAGTCACCTACTGACCTGTTTCTTAGCTCATACCAATGTGACATCTATTTTCATTTTGTTTAACAGCAGAGGGCAGTGTGAGAAAGCAAATCAAGCTGCATTGTTCAGTGCAAATTGGAGTTTGCAAACTTGCTTGTGATGGGATGAAAAATAAGAAAAACATTTTCAGAGTGAGTCAGTGACCACATTTGAGTCACTGGGTTTAAAACATTTTGCAGCAACATGTTGCAAAGGCAAAACACACTGTTTCCTCTCAGTTCATATCATGAAATCTGCTTTTTCTGGAAAATGTGATTGAATTGAACCTAATGTCTGGAAAGCAAAAGTGAAAATATTCTGAAAGGTTTTATTATTATCATGGATAATGCAATCTGAGAAGTCAAAGAGAGAAGTCTGTGAACTTTGTGATGTTTGCAACATGTTGTTTGTGTACATTTCGACAAAAAAAAAAGTTTTCTCTGTGGATTACAGAATTACAAACTTATGATCAATTATGAGACCTAAAAGCAGGCATGCACATGCAGTGGTATAACAAGTATTTGCCCCCTTAAAGATTTCTTCTGTTTTTGCATTTTGTTACACTTAAAGCAAAATAAAACCCATGCAAACCAACTTCTGTGAAAAGTAATTGTCCCCAAAGTTTACATCTTCCTGTTAAAAGTTCACAATAACAAGCAGAGCCTTTTAGAGAAATGGTAATCCACTTTTTTTTCTTTTTTTGCAGAATTGTGGACACACTGGACAGTTTTATAACATGAAAAGTCTATTTAAGGTCATACCAAAGGATCTGAATTGAATTTAAGTCCAGACTTTTACAATTCCTCTCCACAATATATATTTTTTTAATTCTAGCTAATCCCAACTTGCAGGTGTGCTTCAGATCATTGCCCTACTGCATGACAAAAGTGTCATTAATTGATGCCCAATCAAGTTCAATAAGTCACTTAGGTCTTGAAGCAGCAAATCTGCCTCAGACATCCCAAAATACTTTTGACACTTTCTGCACTGATATAATTTTCACAACTCTTTAAACTACTGTAGAATGGAGCATGATTTCTTGCAATTTAGGGAATTTTTAACCTACTTTGTGTTGTCAGGCACAAAGTAGGTTAAAGTTATTTCTTGATTCTACTCATTCCACAATGAGTAAGCACATCAGTGGCAAGGGACTTTGAACTTAATTTTTCAAAAAACTTAATTAACAACACTTAATTCATAATTTATTTTACTTTTTCACATATGATCAGATTGATTTTGCATTTAGTCAAGTTGCCTTTGTCTGATATTATGATATGAAAACTCTAAATGTAACAAAAAAGCCAAAAGGGGAAAAACTTTTTGAAATTCTGCTGTATGTGTATCTGTCACAAAAGTAACAGTCAACAGAAAAGCTACATGAGTTGTAATACTGAACAGAGTCTCAGAGCGTAGAAACCAGAGCCCAGTGCCCCATGGCTAACGTATGTTTGCTCTGACAGCACCCTGCCATTGATAAATAACAGCCGCTCCTCTCTGGCCTGCTGTTGCAGTCGCATTCAGCTGCAGCCCTCCAATGTGTCTCCACATCCAAGATTGAATCTTCCCCATTCATTAGACTAAGTGGATGAGGCCCTCTAATAGGGGCTCCCTTCCCCTCAATAATTGCCGTTGATTGGCATAAATTAGACCCTAGTTGCCAGACGAGTGATTCTCGACGACGATAATCTGATTCCCAACTCAAACTAATAGGATTTTAACTCTGGCTTTGGCCTAATGTCCGTCTGCAAACCCTGGCTATGGCCCTATGCCCCATCCAGCCGACGTCCTGTGGATCATATTTGAGGCAGATCGGGCTGAAGCTGAAGCAGCGTGTGGATTCTAAGGGGCTGGGGGTCATGTTCTCATCTATTCATGTGCTGCATCAATTGGTCATTCATGTGTCGCTTACATCATCAACGGGATATGCTGTGAATGAGAGTGCTGGGGCAAAAGGCGGATGTTGGATGACTAGTGTAACACACAGCAGCAGAATATATTATAGGATATTATAATTATAGGATTAAGGAGTGAAAGATGAGACTAAAGGAAAGCTATTTTTAATGCAGTATAAATATGATTTACACTTTAAAAAAATAACACTATGAAATCCAGATATCTTAGTTTTGTGCAAGCAAGCAATCTCCGACAGTTTCATGTGCAGAAAAGCTCAACAGTGGTGGTAACTTAGGTTTTAAACTGATTCCAACCTCATTGGGGGCAAAATAACAATAATTTACCACGTATCAAGGACACAGTCTATTAAATGTGTTTAAATATTTATGCTGCAAAGCGACTTGCAACATTCTGTAAAAGTCTGAGAAATAGACCAATTTAACCAAAATGGACCTAGTTGTTTTGCCTTTGAACAACTGATTAGGCAATTTTTCTTTCTTGCTTTCCATCCCAGTTGACATTTTGCTCCAGCTACCAGTCTAGAAGCTTTTCTGTGTCTGTTCCCAACAACATAAAGTCTATAAGTGAAGCACAGTTAATGTTCTTTTGTCATTTAGTTGATAAGGGGACGTTGCTACTACTAAGGCCTGAGGACTAATGAATCTCCACTCCATTACCGCTGAATCGGACAGATTGCTCTCCCGGAGAAATGAATTGAGTTTTTTGTATTTGTGAGATCATTCTCCCTCCATTAACTGCTCTTTATCCCGTCTCTTCATCACAAGCAAATCAGGTTAGGCAGCCATGATTAGCTGGGGTGGCCTCCCTTTTTAAAAGGTAATTGGGTTTGGCGGCTCAGCTGATAGTGCCATTAGGACCAATAAAGGCTGGGCTTGGCTCATCGAGTGAAACAGATTCTTCAGCAGCAGATGGCAGATGGAGGGAGAGGGTGCTGATGCATTGAAGCCAAAAACAAAGTTTGTGTAACCGAAGTAGTTTGGGGGCATCCTCTGGCTGGATATTTGCTCACCATACCCCGAGACGAATAGAAATTTTGTCTGAAAAAGATAAAAACAGTCACTTAAAAGTATAGATTAAACCTTTTTAAACGAATACAAAGCCTTACAAAAGTATTCCCGTCCTCTAAATATTTTTTAATATATATTTTGTCATGTTACAACCACAATCGTTAATGTGCCGCTCCAGAAGAAGTTGTCCTATTATATGTGTATGTCACTGTGAACACACCTTCAGCAGCATTATGTTGTGGGGAGGCTTTTCTTTAACAGGGATAGTGAATGGGATGATGAAGGTTGCTAAATATGGGGCAATTCTGGAGAAAAACCTGTAAAAGGACTGAGACTGTAGCGGGAATTCAGCTTCCAGCAGGACAACAACCCTGAGAATGCACCCAGAATTACAATGGAGTAATTTATGCCTAGCCATTGTGTTTCTGAATGTCCTAGTCAAAGTCCAGACTTGCCTCCAATTAGAAAAACTGATGTTCACAGACGTTTTCCATCTAGCATGACTAATCTTGAGCTGTTTTCTGAGAACCTGGTAGAAATATAACCCAAAAGACTTGCAGCTGTGACTGGAGTGACTGGTGGTTCTACAAGGTACAATCATATTCAATATTATTCAAAACATTATTTATTTCTGTGACTGAATTCCCAAAGTGACAGACATTATATAGATTATTTACACACAGATTGATGTTTTCAAGCTATCATTTGCATTAACTATGATGATTTTCAATTTATACTTGACAGAAAGCGCAACCTTTACAATTAGAATACTACATCAGAACAACAACAACTAAAATTTTAATTCAGAAATTTGACCTAATGAAAAGTATGTTTAATGTCTGCTTAAAGGTTCTTATTTTTAAAATATTTCAAATCTGCAAGGCAGGGCCTGAGTACAAACATGTGACATGTTATGGAGTACAGATACTTTTGCAAAGCACTGTAAGCAATCTTTCACATGGAAATGTTTCAGTAGAAAACATTTGTAACATGTGCACCAATACTTCATTGTTTATACTCCTTAAAACAAGAATATTATAAGTTATCCAAGTTTCTCCAGCTATAATTCTGGAGGGCAACTTGAACTGGTAGGCAGGTAAACAATACGTAGCATCTAAAGCTTATCAGGGGTGCTGAATGAAAACATGCTGTGCTACCAACAATCAATAGCCTCCATCTGTATCTCCCCCTGTCATCGGTACTAAAGGAAAGGTGAACTTGCCAATTCCGAGAATTCCCGTAAAGCTCCAGATAACCTTACTGTATCTGGGGCTTTGTCCTATAGGAAAAGGTGCATTAGTGGTGACAGGAGGGCCGTCGGGGACTGGTGCTGATGGGAGATTTAGACGGCTGGAGGTGGGCCTGTGTATTGTGTGGCTGGTCATTGCTGTGACTGTCTCCCGCTTATCTTTTTTCACTGAGGAGGTCCAATCCCCACCGCTCCTCTTATCTGTGGGTTAGGCTTTGTTTTTCCCCACTTTTTTTTTCTTCCCGGAATCTCAACCAGCTGAAAAGTGCGTTTAAAGGGGCCACCCCTTTTTTTTGTATCATCTTCAGCCCATGTGTGGGTTTTGATTTCATGACATGCTACATTCACCTATAAAAACTGAGTCTTCGCTGACCTTATCAACCTTGAGGATGGTTATCACTCGAAGCAAACCCAAACAACTGACGACCACAGACCACAGCTTCAACTGCAGAAACAGAATGTGCTGATATAATTGAAATGCACTGTTCTATTTGCTTCTGTGAGCTTGTTTTGGTGCCTGCACACACCCAGTGATATACTGCTGAAGCATAACAAGAGGACTGTGGTGCATTTTCACCTGAGAGCTGCACATTTCCAGCCCTCCTAAATAAAACATTGTGTCGCCAGGCGCCGGTAAATGTCCCTCAAAGAGCAGAGGGAGGAAGGGTGAGGGTAAAAAGCGTCCAGGTTAAGTTGTTTGAAAGGCCTTGGGTATTAAGAGGCATTTTACACTTAAGAAGTTGGTTTCGCTGGGTTTTCTGTTTCCCCTCTTATTGATTGATGCTCAACTATCAATGCATAATAGAAAAGCACTCAGAGCAAATGCAGGGTTATGGCCTTGGGAGGGAGTCGGCTGACGAGACTGCAGCACCCCCCCACTCCAATGCCATTATTGGCCCATAAAGGATCCCTGGGGAAGTCCACGGTGTTCAGATCAGCACACACCAAATACCCAATTAAAAAAGGCTTTAAATTCCCCCCTCTTTCCTGGGCAAAAATCAATCTGAATTCAATCTATTCGGCTAGGATTCCGACAGAGCAGGTAATTGCCCATAATCGGTCAGCTAGGTGACAACAGCTTAAAGGGGAGACACTAATACAATCAGGTGTTTGCTTTCAGCGCCCGTCCCAGGCCCAGACCTTGGCTGTCGAAAAACAGGTAAAGTGCAGTTTATGTAGCCATCAGACAAAAGCGTATATATAAAGTTACACAAGTCTTCTATTGTGGGGCGCGCTCAGCAGCTGATAAAGAGATCCTGTGAAGTACTGCAGGAATGATACTTCCTAAATGACCCGTCATAAAGCTGCAATGAACGTATTCAGCCATCATCCTCAGAAATAGCTTGTCAAGGAGCTGGAAGCGATACAGCACTCGTACTCCTTCATAAAAGGTTCACACTATCAACATACACAGCGAGCAGACGACGACTGCCGACATGTCAGGATGATTTCAGAGAAATTCCACGCTCCTCGTAAAGACCCAGCAAACTAAATGGTTGCATTAGATAAGTAGGATACTTAATGGTAGTATATTACTGTACATAACCCCATCCCAAAGGCTGAATGTTGTTTTTCCTAATGCACAACCCAGAGTGCAGCCTAATGTTGTTTCTTTTTTTCTTCGGAAGGAGCTCTCTGGACAAATATCCCCTTTTAGTTGGCCGCCACAATGTATGATAAGGCAAATATTACAGATGCTTTGATTAATAAAATACTTAATGGATGGGGGAAAATCTTGATGCCAAGGCCAGCTGTCAGATGTGTGAGTCGGGCTTCTTGTACTGCTCAAAGCTGCAGATTAGTTTTATTATATTCAAAAGATGTCTGTTCAACTTGCTTTAACTCTACGTTTGACTGGCTGGTAACATGATGTCTCAGGGTCAGCGGGGGTCAAAGGGTCAGCGGCAGGAGGCTACAATTAATGGATCTCTCAATAAAAACGGGAGCTAATATTACCAACACTCTCTGCCTCGGCTCGACTGCAGAGAAGTGAAGAGGGAATTCCTCGTAGCAGAGAGGCAAGCAGGGCAAACAGCTTGGCTCTTGAAATTACTTTCTGTAATGGGTCCAGCCTTCTAAAGTGGAGGCGCACTTTTAATTGAACAATCAGAAGGAAACAAAGCAGCCAATCCTCGGACACAGAGTGGAAAGCCAATCGAATTTGTTTCATTTCCTGCCAGCTCCATCGCAGTTTAAGACCGTCAGGCAGTACATCAATGCAGTTGATTATGAATATATCAAATATACAGCTTCTCTGAGAGGTTTCTTACATTTATAAGCACACCGAATTTATTTATTTTTTTCATATAAAGAAGGATGAAAAGATGCCCCTATTAATATCTACTTTGTCTTACTTTTTGTATTTTAATTTGTCAAATTAAACTGTAAAAAAAAAAAAAAAATCTGTTAATGGAAAATTGGAAAACACAAAATAGCAGCTGAAATATCAAAAATCTAAACAGTTTCTTAAGGTCTTAAAAACTAAAAATATGTTTAATGAGAGGAACAAATATTTTTAAGAAGTCCCTGTTTTCCGTCAGCTATTCTGATCCTCAACAGCTGTGTTCAGCTCACTGAAGGAGAATGAATGGCTGGCGTTTAATTGAATGTGCTATTCATTGTCTGTCCAGAAGGTGGCGTCTAAGGCTTCCAAACCACAGATTCTTCACCTGGTATGAAGTCAGCAGCAGACAGCGTGAATGGCTGCATTTCATTTTGTCTTAGAAAAAAAAGAAAACATTTAGTGGATGGGGATTTTAAAATACCTACTGCTGTAAGGGTTCTATCCCATGAAGGAATACTACACTGAAAAAAAACCTTTCTGTTCCAGTTTCACTTGTAGAAAAATCAAAAGCAGACTGTCATGTTCCCAATACGTAACATGTAGTTTATGGAAAGGCTATTGTTATTTTATTTTTTTAAAGATATGTGTCAATTTCTACTGTCAACACAACAATTTATAAACTATCATCTTAAAGTAAGTCTTCAAATAAGTTTAATTCCAATTAATTTTTATTTAGTTTATTTGTCTTTTTAGGAGTTAAATACAACACAATAAATCAAAAAATAAAATAAAAGAAATAATTAAATCAAAATTCACTATAATTAACTAAATGAATAGTTTTATTTCAGTTTAATAAAATAAATTATATAACTTTGTAAAAGGATTTATCCATAACACAGGTATATAGTTCAGTCATAAATAGAGAAAATGTTTTTAAAAAAGTCAGTCATACTGATTATAATCATTTTAAAAATATTTATGTACATACATCAATATATATTTGTCCTATTTTTTAATTAACTCCACTTTTTTTTGAGCCAGTGCAATTCATCAGTAGACAATAACTCATTTACTCTGTGGATCACATGAAAATGCAACATAAATGTGAATTGATGTCCATAGTATTAGCAGACATAATGCTAATACAATGGGGAATTATAATTCCCCATTTTTAACATTCCTGTAAGAAATACATACGGTGATGTACCAGCTTAATATACAGACATTCCCTAATTTATTACATCTCAGTGTCTTTGCTATAATGTATTTGATTACATGTTGAAATGAACTGAATAAAACGGAAATGTATGTGAATAGATCTAAATTCTAATCTGAATTGGATTAAACTGGGATGATTGTTGTATTGCACTGATGTGTAAAATCTGGGTTATAAGATAACTTCCCTAAAGTAAGAAAAACCACACAACTGAAATTTCTAATTGTTGTTTCATACATTAGTAGTTAAAAAAGCTAAATGATGGTGGCATTCAGGAGCTTTCCACAGCCACAGCGTATCAGTGCAACTTTGAAGCTGTGAATGACTCAATCTGCTGTTTTCACACAGTCGGGCACAGCGAGCGCTGCTTGTATTTGATTTCACAGAGAAGTGGTAAACATGCTGGTCTTTTCCACGTCTCTGTTGTTCTGACACGCTCAGCTGAGACAGAGCAGCTCTAAAGTGTCAGCTTGAGGATGTGGGTACTGCAGGTCAGCTTTCGCACACACAAACTTACACTTATCACATTTCAGCCCGCAGTATGGGTGGATGCTACTTCCAGCGTCCCGTTGCATGCTTTTGAAGAAATGCTGCTGTATATACGAAAACATTCATTTGATTCATTGAAAAAGGGTAAATCAAGGCAGCTCTCACACTTTTCCTCTTGCTCTTCTGCTTAATTAGAAAATATGATCAGCAGGGAGGAGCAGCTTACAGTAGGAGTACAACAACTCTACTGATGACCCAATTATGCAAACCGAAGGACAACATAAACTCCTTCTGTACCTATTACTCATTTTTATATGTACTTTTCTTCTAATAGAAGAGAACCAAAAATATTGGGAAATACATTAGAGGGAAAAGTGACTGTATGAAGAAACACAGTGACCTTTTTCAAGGTGGCACATTCTCTTTTTATTCTGAATACCTGCCAAGATTTGGTTGTCCACCTGAAATGACATGTCAGGAAAGGAAAGTATTTATGTCAGAGGGCGCAAAAGACTTGATATTATAGAGGTTCACCTTTCAGCTGGACAACAACCTCCAGCATTCAACCAGAGTTGGGTGTTTGACTGGTGTCAAACTCCAGTCTATTAGGGCAGTGTCCTGCAACTTTTAAGTATTTCTCTGAAGCAACACACCAGAAACACATAATTCGGTCATTAGGAGAGGACTGCAGAACTTAAGTGCATGATGAGGTAATTCAGTCAATTGGCCAAGTCAGGGGTGTCCAAAGTGCAGCCGAGAGGCTATTTGCGGCCCTCTGTACAATTTTGGACAAGCTATTTGCTAAGAGCGGCTGGTGAAAATGTCAGAGTTTAATGTACAAAGCTAGTCTAGACATACTTTGAAAAATCTGGAGATGCAATGCTATAAAGTGTTGAATCGGAGAGGTTGAAGAGAAATGCCTATATTTGTATATCTTACCAATGAAATCCATCATGGCAAAATATCAAAAGTTCAAGGGGAGTGAATACTATTGTAAGCCACTGTAAGCCAACAGGTGACATTAGTTGCAGCTCAATATCTTTTCAGCTGTGATCTGTTGATGAATAATTGTCTTTTACCTTCACCCTGAGTCCACCAAACCAACACGATGTGATATCAGTTCGTAATGAGAAAGTGATAGTACAATGGCTACCTACTCTCTTAGGACTTATCATTCAGAAAGATGTTTCCTTTGTCTCCTGAAATAATATACGGCTGTTAGAGCTGATGAATCCCCAGAGACGGCTTTTATTAACTCCATCTCATTTTGATAGGTGTGATAGCACCAGCATTTTCAGAGCGGGACACTGCAGCTGCTGAGGCACCTGGAGGTTTTCCTGTCCAGTCCCCAAGGATGTGAGTGGGACACAAACCCCACCCTCCCCGTCTTCTAACTCACTGTCTGCCTGTCTTCTGTAGAGTCCTGTCAGGCCCGAAGGCCATCCTGTTGTCACTGAGTAAATCAGCGTTCCCTGCCCTGTTGACGTCCCCTCGCTGCATGCCCGTCAATACAAGCTGTCTGCGCATTGATATTCCACCCCCTTCGTCCTCTACCTCGCTTTATTATTTTAATTAATCAGAGTCGCCGCACCTGTCTGTCAATTCTGCCAGTTGCCATTCCATACAAAAAGGGAAAGTAATTAAAGAGGCTGGCAAGGCATGCTGGAGGTTTGGTTTTGGGGCAAAGATGGCAGTGCAACGTTGACAAGATGAATTGGATACAGATGCCAGAGCTTTCATTAAATCCACTCCTCCTTCCTGTCTCTCTTTCAGCACCTGAAGCCCTTTTTATGTTTGCAAGACAATAGCCAGGTAGGGAAAGAGTTAATAAAGCATGGGCTGTGGTGTTTCTAATTGTAAAGATGAACAAATGATTGCTGGAGGAAACACAAGCTCGTAGAAGCCTTTACAGTAAGTAGCTTAAGTATCTAATAGCTTCTGTATAACTTACACTTTTAACAGTATTATCTTCAGAAAGTTTTAATAGATGTTTGTCCATAGCTTAGTACGATATAATATTCTATTTGATATTAAAAACAGACTTGAATTTATTCCTTTTAAACCAAATTTGGTCCCAATTAAGGACAAACACAAAGGATTTTATCCTTTAAATGGTTTAGTTGCTTTTGTCAAACAATATGGAAATGATTGCAAAACACACCTGCATCTATTTTAAAGTTCCTCTGAAAAAAGTTTATATTTCAGGGAGAATAGAAAGTAAGTGTAAGGTGTAAATGTTAGCCAATCAAAATATAAGAAAGTTAACATGAACTACATGCAATTTCCAAAACTAATATCTAAAAACATTAACAAATATGAAAAAAACTGATATAAACGAATACAAATGTTTATATCGAATAGATTTATATAGCACATTTAAAGACAACAGTTGTTAAAACAGCAAATATTATACAACTGTAATGAAGTTAAGGTGGAGAAAGTTTTTAGAGACCTCTGAACTTAAAGATGCTGATCTTTACATGACAGACTGACTGTGACTCTCTCTGCCATCATTAACCATGGTGCTCAAGTAATCTACCATTAGCCTCTCCTCTTGATGTAAAGTTAACAATAAACATTAGAGAATTTTCCTCTACACTGTTGCCACATGCACGCTCTGCATGAGGAATTGCTGCAACTTTACAGACTCAATCAAATGTCCACAGATGTTACATGCTCAATCAGGAGGAGGGACTACAATGCAATCGGCTGAGTTTCCTTAGATATAATTCTCTTTTTTTCTTCTTTTTTTACTAATTGGCAAAATAAACTGAACTTGAGTGACTTGTTTTATATCTATGATTGAATGGACTATAGATTTCTGTGTATAAACCAAATATACTGGTTTGGTAAAGTGTGAGACAACGAATGTTGCAACAACACAATATGAATTGAATAGAAAGTGAAAGCTTATGCTTTTAGCATCAAAACTGATTTCAAGTTAGATCGACACCCTCTTCTGATGTTACTGCTTGCAGACTGACTGCTGGTATGACATGCAGTCAAGATTGCATGTCATATTACAGGTCTTTAAAGCTGCACTTTATGTGATCTCCAGGATGATGAAATGGTTGGAATTTGAGGTTCAAGGGAAAAAACAACCTAAATCTGAGAGAAAAGGAAACAACATACAGTAGTTCATGCCACAGCTAGGAAATAATAACTCAGGAAGAGAGTCGACAGAGCTGGTGTTATTTGTGAGCATAAAGTTTCTGAAGTAAGGTAATGCTTTTCCTTGCAGTAGTTTATAAGAAGCAGTTTTCTTCATTGGTACAAATCACCTGTTGATGTAAGCAAATAAATATATATATATATATTTTTTATTTGATGAGCTCTCTGTTTTAGCTTTTTTAGTAGTTTAGAGTGGCTCTTTAGAGCCAAACAAATAGTTGTTGTGGGAAAAGTAACCACAGATGAACTTCACAGTTTGAGTGACCATACAGAATAATATTTTGTCACCTTCATTGCTTTCATTTAGTTTGTGTCTTTTTAATTTTAAATATATTCAGCAATATAGAGTATGCTAATCTGGTTACACAGTTGGTGGGAGGAAACAATCCTGGTCAGAACTGGAACAAAAATAACTTGAATACTATTTTGATGGCAGTTCTTGCCTCTTTGCTACTTTGTGTTTTCTTTGACTCTGACATCCTTACTTAGTCACTTATCTCTTGCATGGGAATGAAAAGCAGTTTGCATGAGCTAGACCAAAATGAAAAGTTGTAAAAATGATTGTATTTGTTCTGTAAACAATAAACCAGAGTGAAACCTTGAATCATTTTCTGCAGAGAGAACTGCAGTCATCTCCATTCACCATCAGTCCTCTCTGCCCTTGCTCTCATTTTGAAATCATTACCCATGACTTTATTGCTCTCACATCTTAAGTCACATCTCATGTAGCTGTTTGTCTCCGTGCTTCAATAACCTCTGTTTTCAAAGCACCTTCATGCTCACACTGAGGAAAAGAAACATCTTTGTCATACGCATTAGGACCGCCTTTTGGGGGCAACTCTGTGTCAATAAAGCTTGCTTCAGGCAAAGCGACAGCAGGCGGCAATGGACAATCAGAGTGTCTGCAGGAGATCTGCAGGGAGACATAACATGGCGGGAGCTTAGAGAGGTTCTGAATCTAAGTGGGAACTTGGGTTCTTTCACAGCATTCTGGGTAATGATCTGCATTATGAACCATCAGGGCACTTTACGAGAGTCCCTGAGAGGGCAGTAGAGGGCCTGTTCCCTTGTAGTCAAAGGGAGACACAACGCCATGCGTCCTGAAGAATGAGGACCCAGCTAAACGGCTCCATTTGGAACTGTTAGCTGAAGCCCGCCGCTGCCTCCCCTCCCCTCTTCCCATCCGACGTTAGTGTCATCTTCACTGAAAAAGGAGCAAAGTGCTTTAAAAGGGGAGATGGGAATACAACGAGGGGGAGGGGAGGGGAAAATGCGATTATCATCAGAAAAATGCTATGAGACCGAGAGCGTTTAATGCACAAATGCACAAAAAGTGATATTTTATTACAGCTTGAAGGCTTTCAAAAATTACTGGAAAAGGCAGGAAAATGTGTCTGAGATGGAGACTTTGAAAGGCCTGTTTAACAGGACGTAATCGGTTTAACCCTGCTGTGTCCTGTCCTTTTCACACCAAGATATGTTTTTCTGACCCCTGATTTGATTAAGTAAAACTTCATTTTGGGGCGAAAAACCACTTTGTTGCTATTACTGGTGCATTTTCAAAATGGATGGATTCAAAAAGATATAATTTTTTTTTTATGTCGCTCTCAGATGGTTTACTTGACTGACAGTCCATACGCAGGCATGTGTGTGTGTGTGTGTGTGTGTGTGTATGTCTCATTTTAAAGGGAAAAGTGTCAGATTTCTGCAATTTGAGAGAAAAGTGTTTAGGATGACTATGAGTTACAAGGCTTCTAACAGAGGAGCATTTCCTGATTTCATTCAGCTCTAATCTGTTTTAGAAATTAAAGTTAGAAACACTTCCTATGACCCTCTGTGTGTCCATGATAGCTCAGTAACACATGTTTACCAGTTTTGATGTGATTTTACTGGAATTGATCATACTTATGCAAACCAAAATATGCCCTTGTTACTGAAAGAAAGTCAATACCTCTGGAATGATGTCTCCTTGTATTTATACACATTCAGCAGCAAGGTAAGTAGTTACTTTATTCTAGTTTGATTAATTTAAATTAAGTTTCATTGTGTTTTTGCTGCATGTTGAAGTCAACTTTACAGTAATGTTTATAGAAAACAAAAGTGCCAAAGTTACCATTGAACCAAAGAGAAATCTGACCTTTTACCTCAGCTGGCTCAGATCAGTGATTGTCAGGCCAATTTCAGAGAGAAGGTTTATATTTTTCTGACTCATTAAATGAATTGAAATGGACAATTCCCTTTTCTTTTTTCTTTACACACATCCAACTTCAAATAAAGTTTCACTTGCCAGTTTTTTTGGCCTTTGGATTGGAGGTTAGATCCAATTAAGCCCGATTTGTTTTTGCATCAACAATTTAATAATTTCTTTGTCCTTGAAAAATTACTCCCTATAACATTGAGGAACAAAAATTAATAACATTTATTATAAATGTCTGTTCACAGTCATGATGAAGATGATTTGTTTGTAGTGGAGTCCTTAAAAAAACCTGTCAGCCACAACTAGACTGAGAGGGCAGGTTTTTATTTAATGATCCTTTTTTTTCTAATCCTTTTTTCTTAAATCACTTTTGGTGCATCTAATGAAAAGGACAACTTATTTTCTCATTATTTATTAAATTCCCTATCACCAATCAGAGCCATTTTAGTTATTATTCTTTTTTTATTTATTAAAAACTTTTACATTTTTATTTATTTGGAAAGTTACTGAGAATTTCAAAAAGCAAGTATAAAAAATCTGAAATATAAATCATATGAAAAATTTTATGGAACATACTTAACCACTTTTTTAATGAGTTTATTTGTCTGGAAATCAGCATTGGCCTTTAAAAGTCTGGTGAATACAGGATACAAATAATACAAATAATACAAATAATAAACAGCAAAGAAAATAAATATTTACTCCTCTCATTCTGTTTTATCACACACAATGAGTTGAATAATAAATCTTTAAATTGTTCTATCTATATACATTTTTGTCTCAAAAGCTTTCAGATTTTTGATGATGTACATTATCATCTCATAAAAAGTATTTTTTAAATTGTTTTCATTTTGTACACCTTGTTGTTTTATATGGAAGGATTTTTCCACCTGTAAACTAAATCACTGTTTTAGCTTAAAATAGAAAAATAATACTTCTAATAATATAAAACATTGATAAAACATTGATGAAAACAATGCTTTTATGGGTATTTAAATTAAAAAGCAGGTCATAGTCCCAGTTCAATCTTTTGGTTAATTAGTTGCAAGTAAATGCCATCAAAACTGAGGCCTCGATTATCTCATCAAGCACTGGAGCTTTTCAATAATCAGTCTGAATTGAAACATCTTAAAATGGAGACAATTAGAGCTGACAAAATGAACGCCGCTTTCCAATTGAAATCCCAGTGTGGAACATCCCGACAAACTTAATCGCAAACTTAATGGCACTTGCTCCGAGGCCGTTTCTTACAAAACAACACCGTGTCAGAGGATGTAATCAAATTGTAATTTTGAAAAGCTCCTTGAACCTCATCGAACATCACATTTGCTCCACAATGGACCCACCCCTTTTCTCTCTAAAAACCCTTCACACTGTGATCCATCTGACAAATCTCCATCTCCCCTTTCCCTTTTGTTGCTCTAATAGGTAACATTATCCCATATTAATGGTGCTCGCAGCTATATGCTGCTACTAGCCAAGCAAACGGGTGACTACAGATCAGCGGGGTGAGGCGGGCAGATCATTAACCATAATTACCTCCAGCTAATCCACTTCCAAGCGGTACAAAATAAACAGCCAGGCCCATTAGAGGAGCTGACTGTCAGCCTGCAAGTGGCCTGTGGCTCCTTTGGCAATGATCTGAACACACAGGGGGATAAGAGAAGAGGGGGAGAGTCTGCATGAGTGATGGTGGGTCTCAGAGCTCCTCTCCCACCTGACTGGAGAGGAGGGGGGTGAAAACATGCATGGTGGCATGGTTGTTGGTTACATGCTGGCACCAGCGGTGCTTTTGTTTTGTTTCACCTCATCACATCCCTCACCCGCCTCCCATTCATGTACCCAGATGGTGTTCATTTTGACCCCCTCTTTTCTGCACCCTCCTCTCTGCTTCAACCTCCCGTTCATTGTATGCCTGCAGGCGTTTTCCCACTCTCTTTCTCCTCAGTTGCACGCACGGACTCAGCGTTTACTCATATAATTGTGTCACGACACGTGATTGCGCTCACTTCTGCTCTTTCAGCTTTATTTGCAGCAGTTATCTGTGCTAAATATTTAGATTACACAGAAAAATTATTCAGCTGTTGCTGTTTGGGCTCCAAAAGTCCAAAGCCCAAATATTTAACTTATTTTTTTCTCTGTTCAAACCAAATAAGGTTACATTTTAATATGCAAATCTACACATTTACTATTCATAATGAGATCTAAAAGCAAATTTGCAGACTGGGTTGAAGACCTCCTAATGATTTGGCTGTGGACTCATTAGCCACTTTGTGTCTCCTTATTTTAAAACTATTATTATTATTATTATTATTTTACTTGTTATTGTTACCATTTTTATTTTGTTTGTACTTCATTGCTGTTGTTTTCCTCAAATAAATGAACCTGTGAAAACTCGGTGGTTCACTGTATCTTACTTTCATTCTTTTAAAGAGCAAATCTGTGCCTGACACTGCGGGGCGCCCAGTCCCGCCTCAGTGTTTGCATGTAAACTGCCCAGACGGGCCAATTGAATAATCATTGACGAAAACGGCAAATGTTTAAATACTTCAAAGAAACACAAATACGTTTTATCAGTAGTACCAGGAAAATCATCAGTGAAACGACAACAGCAACAAAAAAAAACCCGTTTAGAAAGTCACTTTTGACAAGCGGCTGAAAGATGCTGTTCGGTGGGAGATTTAAAAAGGATCATCAAAGTCTTTATGTTTTCTACGTTTCATCAGGCTGACACTTTTTACAGGACGATGTGTTAAAATGCTGCGGGTATGAGTCAATGTTTACCCTTGTGTTTTTTTCTTCATGTGGGTATTTTCTGGGGAAAACCCACACAGGACATGACACATGAATGTTTCACAGGTTCGCCTTCTCTTTTCACACATATTCAATCATCAAAATAAAATAATCTAAGTATTGATATAATTCACATAAAATAATACAAAACATTACTGTAAGGGAAGGAACATTTATGCTGGGCCCATTTGTTTTCACTCTGCTCTCTTTCATTTTTCTTTGATGTGTGTGACGCTGATGAAAAGGCTGCACCTCGCTGTTCACCCAAAGAGCAGCTTTGTAGCAGAAGGATGAGGGAAGACTCATCTCAGTGTCACTTTGATGCTTTGAACCTGCAGCAGCTGTTTCCATCCCCTAAATGACTGCTCAGAAGCTGAAGAATGACACATTAATCCTCTGTCAGATACGAGCTCATCTTGTTTTTGCTGCTGTGGTTTTGGTTTAAGCGGGAGATGATTGGCTTTTAAAAGCATGCAAAGCGTCAATCTGAAACAAACCCCACCACATCATCAGCGGCAGGCGAGTAACTTGCTGTGAGAGAGAAAGTGGGAAAGCGATGGAAATTAAATTTCCTCACAATTAGAACCTCTCCCTCATAATGAAATCTGAAAGGGGATTCTTCGGGCGTTGCTCATTATTTTCTTAGAAATCGCAGGCTTTTGACACAGGAAATTCAATTCATCAGGCACTTGGTAGACTTCATTTTGAATCAACGGGAAGTGAGAACAACCCTGCTAAAGGCATTTTAATTCAGTGAGAGCTTTAGGCTGAGAGTAAAAAAAAAAGAACAGAAAGCATTACAAATGTTAACCAGTTGGAAAAACTTCAAAATATAGTTTGTTTGTTTGAAGAAGTGTTCTGTGGTGTAGTAATGAGCAGTCAGTATCTTACCCACTGTAGACAGTAGTCAGCCTGGTCATGAATCAAATAATCAGGGATAAATGGTGACATGAATGTCAGGCTAGCAGCCATATGTTTTAAATCTCTTCATCTATCACTTTAGTGTGATATTTTTTGTCTCGGTATTCTTGGATGAACATTCTCTTTATTTACCTTTAAGTCAAGAATCACCATCATCTCTGTAAAACAAGCATGTTACAAAGATGGACAAACGCACACCGATAAGATTTTAGTTTTGCCAGATAATGTATCACTCCACCAGTGGCTGCACAGTGCTGTTCACATTCAGATCAGTTCTGTTCAGTTTCCTCCTTCCAAGAAGAGTTCATCCTTTCCACTGTCACCAGATGTTTGCTCACAATGAGGGATTGGTGCAAAATCAGTGACTCGCTGCAATTGACTGAGCCACTGCTTATAATGTGGCTATAACATATGAGTTTAATATATTATAATTATAATCCAAGTGACTTGTTATTACATCTGAATATAACTATATCATTGGATTAATATGAATTGACTCTGGACTGATTTGAATTCTTTATACCTCAAATGAATTGCAGAGGTTTGACTTGCAAAGTGCCTTGTGTTGAGAAATAGAGTTAAAAGACATTTTATACACTTTATAAAAAGATGAGTAATCTCTTTGTTTCTCACTGTCTCACATTAAGCCAAATTAAACATTTTGTGTTTTTGGATAGTAGAATTTACCTAGACAATTTGCCAAATGTCACAGTCATGAGAGAGGATTTTTTTTAAATAATGTTTTTAAATCAAACCTTAGAAAACTGAAATTTCTAAAATCTCTTAATACTCAAAGAGAAATTATTGGCAATCCTAAGATTTTAATTCAAATCTTCATTTAGAAATTGCTTTTCATTTCTTTGTAATGCATTACTAAACAAAGCGAGAAGAAATCACGTCCACCACTTAATTCATTTGTTAAAAATGCATTTGTGATCTTTAAATTTAAACTTAATGGTCTGTTTGGCAACAGGTAGCCTGAAGAAAAACATTTCAGAAGTGCCAGATTTGTGAACTTCTTCATTAGTAGTTATTAAAACAGTTTCTTTGTGTTTTGCATCAACTGAACCAAATCTTTGAAAGAAATATTAGTACTTCATATTATTTTTTGTATGTTTTTTTGACACATCAAGACTTCCAGATTGTCATGCACTAACTTTAGGAACAAGACACGAGTCTACTCAAGGTTGGTAATCAATGCCTGCAAATAAATCACCTGACAGGAGAAAAAAAAGACGGCCAAGCTCCAAATCAGAGATCAGGTTCACATGACTTGCAACAACAGAGTTACTGGATTTCACCAACAGGTGCACTTGACAGATTTTCTGCCTGTTTTCCTTTTATTTTGAAAAACACCTGCTCTTGCAAACTTTTCTGTTCTTTCAGATCAAGTGATCTTGTTTCCAGCAGTTATCCAGTTCAACACTAAAAGCCACCCAACCCAAGAGCAACCGGGAAACATTAACTGGCCGCTCCGCTACCCACTAATGGATCGGACCCATTTCATCAGCAATCTGACATTTAATGAATATATATTTTATCTTCCCATGCCAGTTATCGGAATTTCCTCCCCGTTCCGAGAAATGGTCGTCCTGGGACTCTTTGGAGCGGACCTTTTTTCTTCGACTGGCACCTGAACACCAATGATATTCTCTGCAACTGCTCCACAACCTTCTCTTGTTTTTCCCCCTCTCTTCTCTCTCTGTCTTCAATATGGTTGGTGGATTAATAATTCATGGCCAGTTATTAGGGCCAGTTCAATAGGAGATCTGCTGATGGAGGGCCAGTGCTCGGCGAGTGTGCCCAGAGGGATGCTGCGTGTTGTTGTGTCAGCCCCCATCTGCCAGAATGCAATAAGGCAAACAATGGAGGCCTTGATTTCCACCAGCAGGCCCATAATCTTTAAATGGCTATTAGCTGAAGAGTGCAACCAGTCAATAACGACAAAATCCTTTTAAAAGCCTTTCTCTCTCTCTCTCCATCTCTCTTTCAATCTTTCTCTTCTCAAGCTCTTTCCCTTTTTCACCATTTCTCAGTGTTGTTCCTCTTTCTGTCTTCTCTCAAGCTGAGGTAAGAATACAACTAAGCTCTTAATTTGAGAGTATAAAAAGCAGCAGTGGCAGTAACAGGAGGAGCATCAAATCAGATCAAAATATAATTTTAAATCATCTTATTATTTCTTTTCAACTCTAGTAACAAGTCTTTCATTCATACTGTTGTGGAGATTTTTGACCTTGTGGTTAACATTTTTCATACTGACATATTTTCAGGGCTAGAACTGAAATAAGCAGAAGTGAAAAAGGAGTTTTCTCTTCTGTCAAATGCTATTCAACAGGAGACAAGTCTTGAACCAGGAGGCAATTTTCCCTCTGACATTCTATGGATGACCAACTTCTGCTTTTGCCATCAATCACAAGAGATGCAGCTTGAAAAGGATTGAATTACTGTTTACAAGGATGAGATTAAATTGTTTTTAATATACAATGTTATGAAAGCAATAACCTTTTTGATGACCACAATCATATCCTAATAAAACTGATATTCATTAGTGTCACAGAAAATTCCCTGCTTCCAATCCTGTTGAGCTAATGCGCTAGCTGAATCCCAGCAGCTGGTACGCAAACAAAACCTGTTGTTCCTCATGGCGGACGAGGTAAACACGACCGGTGCAGGATGTAAGACAGATCAGCCACAAGGGAGACCTCGTTGTTTTGAACACAATCAACACAAACTGTAAATTGTAGGACTCACATACAGATCTAAGCAATTTACATCTGGAAGCTCCTGATTCAGATGTTGAATCATTCTCTAATTCTGTTCATTTCTGTTTATCTAAGTAGCTCTACTTCTCAACTAATGTCAGCTTCCAGGACTTTCCAAATTTAAATTCAATAATGCTAAATCAAATTAAGGCCAAAACCAATACAAATCAGTCTGAATTATTCCCGTTAAATCCAATCATGTAGTCAGATTCAGATCCAGTTACATACATTCAAATGTAGAGGATCATTTAATGCCAACTGATGACAAGTAAGTAAAGAATCACATTCAGTCGTTAACTTTGCAGCAATTTCTTATCTCAAAAACAGAGCCTAAGTGCTAGGTTAGGAATATTTCATATAGGAAGAAAAAATAAAGTAAGCAGAGTGAGGGGTAGCATTATCTGTATCGACGGGTCTGTCCAGAATAAAACCAGAAAAAAAGACTGTCATGTTGGTGGACGACCCCACTTGACAAAATGTCCAAAATGTACACAATCAAGTAACAAGGGCCGCATAAAATGAGGAAAACATGGATGATAAGAGGATCCAGAATGAAAGGGAACATACAGGAGAATCTGACAAGGTGAGAAAGAAAGGCCGTAACTGAGCTGCTATAAAACTGAACAGACTATCTAGCCTTTAGATTTATTCCTGCCCTTACCTCGGCATATATCCTGTTGCCTAGCAACACAGCTGGTAAAAATGAAGCTCAAAATCTTGCTGAGCTTTTTGTCATTTAATCATTTTTAAGTAGTTAAATGAATAAATTAAACCAATTATTTTTATGCAACATTGCAACTTCTCTGAGAGATTGTGTTTGGTCCTGCCAGCCTCTCCCGCTTTGTCCGCCATTTTTTTTTGACAAGAACAAAAATCTCCTTTTTGGCCAAAATTAATCTTGGGATACAATGGGCTGAGAAGGATCACCTGGTCTGTCCTTCAAATCCTATAAAAAGAAGGATGCATTTATGGGTTGCAGTTGGAGAACCGCATAGATGCATCGATGTGACGTAATCAGCATTTTAAATGCAGCCTTTGAAGGATGCAGCCCCTAAATCTGGCAACACCCAATCCCTAAAATTAAACCAAACTACATCAAAAGTGAAGAAAAACAAAAACTCAAAGCTAAAGTCAAGCAAAGTCAAAGTCAAGCAGATCAGAAAAAAAAGGCTAAATATGTGGTAAATGGGTCAGGCATACTTTCAATACAAAACAAAAAATAAGAGAGCTAACATGGAGTCAACAGCAACAATACCTGCAAGTAATACAAATATTATCTCAGGCTGGAGAGAAGTCAGTTTGAGATAATAGTATATTATGGTATATTTACTGGTGTAAGTTCTACAACCACCTAAACCTAAAGCAGCATAGCTACAGAAGTAGCGCAGGGTTATCTAATTACAAACTTTATCACAGAGAATATATGTGTGTCCTGGCTCCACTGAAATGGTTCCTAATTAGTGGTAATCTTGGTTCTATTGTACTTTTAGAATTTTTAAGAACTGGGGGAACATACAGAACAGTCAAATATTTCATATAAGTTGAAAATCTTTTAGCACTTTATATGTCAGAACTGGTAATATTAGTAGAAATATGATCTCTCTTATTCCTTTTTTCTTATCATTGTGCAATCATTCCTCCTTCTTTATAATACATTATTACAATAGCTATACCTTGATATTATAAGTGCATTGAGAAGTCACTTGTGAACAAATTTCTAATTTTGTCTTCGCTGAAATTATGAATATGATAATATTTTTAAGGAATCCGTCTAGAGGACAGAAAGATGTCACAAAAAGATTTTAGTTTCTTTAACTGCTTACACTTTTAAAGCCTCTACTTCAACCATCTTGCACTTTGGTGAACATAATGTTCAAAGTGTAAGTCTGACAGGACCCCCAAGCAAATCAAATGAGTAGTTAATGAGACACAAAGCATAAACTAAAGACTGGAATATGCTGCCTCCAGTGGCCCTATAGGAACTGCTGTTATTGAAGGCGCCTTGTGCTGACTGACTCCAAAGTCTCTTTTAAAAACTCTGATAATAAGTAAGATGTTTATTTTACACAACCCAGAAAAGGAATTAGACCAGAGGATACTTAGTTATAACCCTCAATAGGAGTATCTAGTTTATCTAGTTTATATACTTTGGATCAACATTAGTCTATTTTTTAGACTCCTGTTCTTCCAACCCAGAAATGGAATTAAACCACAGGATTCTTATCAAGCAACCCTGAACAGGAGCACCTAGTTTACAGACCTTAGATCAAAAGATTATTTATTTCTTTTGTTCTTTTCTTTGGTTTGTTATTTTGTTTGTATTTCCTTTCTCTAAAGTTATGTAAAGCACTTTGTTTTGCCTTGTTGCTGAAAATGTGCTATATAAATAAAATTACCTTAACTTTTACCTTTACATAAAAAATTATTAGATTCCTATCCTCAACATGGCTTGAAATACTTTAAATGGAAGACTTAGTAAAACTGTAATATTCAATTTGTTTAGTGTGTTCCACAAACTTTAATTTTTGTGAAAATATGATTATTAAGCTTTCAGTTTCTTTAGCCTATTCCTAAAATTGATTTAATTTATGACACTGTGTACTTTGCAAAACTGTTGCATAAAAAATGAAGCAGGACAGAAAACAATAACCCACAAAAAGTATTAGCTTCGAGTCACACAAATCATATTACAAAATTATGCATCATGAATGTTTCAGAATTCCACAAAATCTTCTGAAGCTAAATTATGCATTACCATTTTCCCATTATCTGAAACAATAACTCTGTGGTGCATCGCTCATTAACTCCCTCCACCACTCTCAGTCTGCTGAAAACTGATGGCGTTGACAGGAGTGGAGTCAGTGAGTCATTGTCATGCGTCAGAGGTGGTGTTTTGACAAGCCAGTGTGACCCCTGTGTTTCACTATCACATGATCACAACAAGTCAGGTCGAAGGTCGCTGCTAATGGATGGAGTAGCAAAGGGCAGCGGTTCTTTATGAAGGTGTGAACATCTTCATGTGTGCTTCATTTGCCATTTTAAGGCCATATTTTATTCTGCATTCTGTGTTTTTGCTTTGGAGTAAAGCCTAAAATAAACCAGCTGAACAAGAGATACTCACTGTCAATTCAGTTCAGCTAATTTCAGTTCTTTTTCTTCAGTTCAATACGGCAAGGGGCAGGGTACATGCTGTAGAGGTCACCAGTTCATAACAGTGCAAACAGACAGGTGTGATCTTTTAAGAAAAGAACTGTTGAAAATGCTTCAGATTTTCACATATTTCATAATATATTTATGGGTGAATGTGACTCAAGTGTGTCTAAAAAGGTTCTCAGTTGAAAGATTTCATTCACCCTCATGTAGATCGCTGATTTCGATGGCAACAGCAATGTTATTACACTCTGACTCAAACTTAGATAATATATGTTATATATAGTAAGGAGTAAAAATGGGACAAATGTGATGTATTTTTTCTGAAGCAAACAGTGAATGTGTTAAGTGTATCTTTTGAGAAACAGTCATTATTTGGTTTTGGATCAAGCTGTGTCTCTGAACAGGAAGCAACAAACTGAAGGCCTAGAGTGAATCAGAAAATTTCCATATGTTCTCCAACCTCCCCCAACTTTCTATCTCCTGTTTCTCTCACTACCTTGTATTCATCATCGCTTCATCTTCCTCGCTCTCATTTGTCTTTCCTTCCTCCCTCCCTTTCTGTTTTAATCTCTTACTTTCCCCCATCTCCTCCTCTGCCTTTCTTCAATTCGTTTTTGCATTCTTTCTTCATCCTTTCCCTCTCCTCCTCCTTCCATCTCCCGCTCCTCCTCCGAATCCCCTCAGCATCCACCCGACAGAGAGTCATCCATCTTCATTGGGGAGACACATGCGCTGTTTTGACAGAAAAGGCTTTGGTGGAGCCAAAGGAAGGAAAGCAGCAACCCCATGACAGCAAAGACACATTATCGGTGGGAAAAAACACATCCGACCATCAATTACTGAAGCCCATCCGGCTCCACCAACGTTTAGGGTGTTAGCTATCGCCACTGTCGATAAACTCACTGACTGCATATCCTTGTGATGGTGTCAAATCTGTTTACTGGTATGATTCAGGGCTTTTGCTAACTTTATTTGTTGCAGATTTCAGTCTGTCATATTTTTAAATCATTATCTGAAATTAGTACAGATGGTTTTTCAACAAATACTTGCTATTTCTGATTCTGGAAACATGATGCAAAGTGTTAAAAAGCCACCAATTATTTCTAAAGCTGTGAGTTATTAGTTCACTGACTGACCATTCATCAGGTTAATACCTTCTACAGATGTCAGTGAGAGTGATACAGGGACAATCAGCAACGTAGCTCATGTGGGCCTGGATTTGTTTGTAATTGCTGTCAGAGGTGATCCGAGTCGATGTCCTGCTCTGACATTTCTAGGACCATAAAGATGACATTTCAATTAAATAGTGTGTCTTCGGGCTGAGAAGATGTGACAGGCACGTCCTCGATAGCTGCCACGAGGGCCGGCGAACATCGGTGTCAAGCTGTCACTGCCTCTCCGTTGTTTGGGTTTGTCATCTTGGAATTAAAAGAAGGAAAATGGCAGATGGAGAGTCAATAAATCAGTAAACGCCTGAGTTCTGGTTTTGGGAGAAAGAGGGATAATCCGATTTTAGTTGAGGGATTAGAACCATACGTGTTCATTTTTGTACTAATCTTTTTTTTCTGAAAGATAGTTTGCCAACAATCTTAAAATGCTGAAAATATTGAATCAGAACAAATAAATAAGTTTAATTCATTTATGGCTTTTCTGTTACACTGAATAAATTTAATGATTACATTTGCTTTTTAAAAGTATGTTTGTTACATTATTATATTTTATTTATTATTTTTTTATTTTATTAAATGTTGCCCGTTTGAAGATCCAGCATGAAATTTTGATATCAAATATTTTTACAATTTAACAACTTTTTCCCTGCTTTTCCCTGAAGATATTGCTATGTGTTTTTTGTCTATGTTTTTCCACAATTTATTTTCTCATCCAGTGAGGGGTTTTGCTTCATGACTGCATAAGAGCATGGTTACTCTGTTAGCTTCTTTATTTATTACAATTATTTAAAAATGATCAAACTTTGCACAAGTTAAGAATTTATTTTTGTCTTTTATGATAATTTATGTGAAAGTGTGGCTTTGAAATGTCAGGAGTGGACTTTAAAACATAAATGTCTGCTGGTTGTGAATGTTTTTAGTCAACAGGGTTTGACTTTATTTTATAAATCTTGATCCCTTGTTGTTTGTCAGTTTCCACAAATGGTTCTCATGGTCGGCCTGAGCTGTTCAGTTTATCACAGTTAACATTAGGCCTGCTTTTATTTTCTATTATCAGTCAGAGGTAATGCAGAGCAGATGTTTTAAATCAAATTCATCCTGTTTAATGCAATGATAATGTAACACTGACAGAATGAAAGAAAACTTGATGTTGACAGGGACAGATTATGAAACTCAGGCAAGACTGATGGATCCAGAGATTTGTTATATTCTCTTTGATTGAAGTGGACTGGAAAATGCTACAGTAAAGACCATGTTTCAAGAATCACTTGAATCACTGTTCAACTATTCCTGCTGCTGTGAAAAAACAGAACCGAAAATCAAAGTTCTCAATTAACCAGTCGATCTGTGTTCTTATTGCAGTTCTCAGCTCAAGAAATGTAAGTTGTAGCCTCTTTCACTCAGGATGCATGGGGAGTTCAAGGGCAGCGTGTGGACGATGTCACGTGAAAGTGAAGACCGTGGCATCGTAATCTGGCACCAACAATGGGAAAAGTCACTGATGGAGAAAGATCCAGATGAAAATTGTTAAAGTCCCTGAATACCTTTAATTTCCAAGTAGAGACATTGGTGCCATAAGTGACAATCATTCTGAAAATTAATACCCATGAACATTTTTAATTTTACAGTCAAAAACATGTTTCAAAATTAATTTTTAAATTTTTTTTCTAAATATATGTATTTACAAAGAAATCTGAAAACATTTTTACCCCACAATTCCACAATATATATGAAGAAGTAGAAGAATAAATGCTTCTTGATCACTAGCACTTATAACAGAAAACATAAGATTGAAAAAAAATCACCAGTGGTACCTTTTTTAATCAATATTAAGAAATGTATATTTATATCTTACTGAATAATCACTAGTAAGTTAGTTTTGTCTCAATTCAAGTGTGTTGAGATATTTTCACTCTAAACTAGACAAAATACAGAGTAGAATTTTGTGTTTGATTTCTCTTGATTTTACCATATGATCCCTATGAAATACACAGAAGTTTGTGATTGTAACATTATAAAATGTGAAAAAGTTCCAGCAGTGTGAATACTTTAATGAGGCACTGAAAATATTACAAAATGACATATTTTTACATGGTTGTGTAAATGATTCTGGTTCATTTCGAACTTCTCGTCACTCAACATTTTATTGGCATAAAGAGGCATGAAGTAATGCACCTACATGTTCTGATAATGAATTTAGTCGACGTTCATCTCCATAAAGTCTTGCATCATTACTTGTAAATGTGTTCTGCAAAATGGTTCCCTGCCATCTTGACATGATGTGGATCTCAGTAATAAGTCCTTGATTTACTAGCAAAATGATCCTTTGTGATTTTATTTGTGCCTAATGTTGTTTTTAAAGTTGTCACATAAATCAAGTCGAATCAAAAGGAGGAAGAGGTGATTCTCCCTTCCTCCCTCGTGCAT
Organism: Poecilia latipinna; assembly: GCF_001443285.1. Classification (NCBI taxonomy): domain Eukaryota; kingdom Metazoa; phylum Chordata; class Actinopteri; order Cyprinodontiformes; family Poeciliidae; genus Poecilia; species Poecilia latipinna. The sequence continues at coordinate 348,884 of NW_015112895.1, forward strand.
TAGCTCATCCTCCTCCTGCAGACGTTCTCCCTGCCTGGCGCTCACTTCCCGTCTGTAGGCGCTCATGCCGGGACGGTGCTCGCTCAGCGCTTCCTCTTGACGACCCTCTGAGGTACATTTGATGTCAGTGTGAACAGCTTGTTTTCCTTTTCTACCACAAATTCCCCATCCTCTGCTTGCTCTCCCTATCACCGTCCTTTTTTCTTCTTCAGTCTGAAGTAGCGTCATGTTATTGGACTCAGGTTTGAGTGGCTGAGGTACCAGATTGATGGCCACCAGGGAGCGAGTCCATGACATGCCGACCCTGAGAAGAAGCTCAGAAAGAGAGTGTTTGTGCCCCCATCCATCATCCCAGAGCCTTAATCACCCAGTGATGGAGAACATACAGGATGGAGGAAGAGAGCATTCTGGATGACAGACGTCTGCTATACCAGGAAAGCCGCTCAGACATCTAGCTAAGTCTGAGATCGTTTCTCCTCCAACATATTGTCTTAAGTTGGCTGTTTTTTCATCCTGAAATGCACAGAACTTTGTGATTGTAATTGTCACAAACATCTGCGCTTGAGAAGTTTGTGACAAACAGAGATGACTCTCTTTTTCTGATTTCAGCTTTTTTTGTTTTTTAACTCATTCTTCCCATGAATTGTTAGGTTATTATGCTGTGGGATATTTTCAAAAACAATTGTGAGGAAGCGCATGATGCTTAACATTGTTAACTTATATCAAGGCTATAAAAGTATCAAGTTTCATTTACGCATTTCCTACAGTTTAAAGTCCTCTTAATGTGATTCCAGAGAAAGTTCTGGAGTGACTCGGTGCTTCCTTGAGCTATGACTAACAATAATAATAATAATAATAATAATAATAATAATAATAATAATAATAATAATAATAATAATAATAATAATAATAATAATAATAATAATAATAATCTGCAGGAGCTGTTCAGGACACTGATGTTTGGGAAAAACTTTAAGTTTTTTCCATCAGCTGACTTATCAACTGATGTCTCTCTATTAGATTCCCATCATAATACAAGATAACATATTGCAATAATATATATTGATAAGTATTTTATAACATTTGTTGGGAGTTTTGCATATGTTTCCTTGAGCTTTTTATAACAAAATAGTAAAAATTATTAGTTAAGTGCTATACACAATATTTTAACAACTAAAATGACCATTTACAAATAAACAGGGATTCATTTTCTCTCTGTTTTATGATCCACTTTTTATCTACTCATTCAATTAGGTCTTGGTACCCTTGATAATACTGAAGACCAGGAACAGCTCAACACCCTGTGTTATTTACATAACTATATCATGAAAAAAACATTATGCACTCAAACACATTGAAAAAGTAAAAAAAAGAAAACAAACACATAAGAATAGGTAATGCATCTACTGTATTAGTCTCCATGTATAAACAATTTGATTAAAGCATTTAAGTTTATTACTAGTTGTATGTCTTTTATTACATCTATGTCTTTCAGTTAGTTTCTAGTTTTCCATAATACTTGTATTACTTGTGATTTTTCACACTGCCTTAAGTGCTCTTCTTCTGTCTGACAGAACAGAAGGCGGTTTCAGTAGGTGTCAGTGTGGAACGGCTTTTGATGAGATCCAGCGCCGACTGCAGCGAACGGACTTAAAAAAACACTCATGACATCCAGCTACACTCCTGACATTCCTGTCAGTTCACAGTTCGTTTGTTGTGTCAGACACTTTCGGGTAAAGATCACCGTTTGACTTAAAATAAACACTTTCACAGCATCAACCTCACATCAGAATGTAGCCTCTCCCAGTTTGTCACAGAAGTCCCTTCTGTCTTGATGGATGAGTCCTGCTGACTGTCACGGCATGACACCAACCCAAGCTCAAACTTTGGATTTTTGCCATGTTTTCCACTTTAAGAGTGCTGAAAGTAAGAATTTGAATAACCCTCCTCTATAATTGGAAAACATGCACTTGTCAAGTTATTGTTGAGTATTGCAATAACAATATTAGTTGCCATTAATTAACTCAATTAAAGCTGACTTTCAGGAGGCTTGTGCCTGTCTACATAAATCATGCTATCAAAGAATGAGGTGGCATGAATGTTTTGCATTTCTTGAATTCATTAACGTTTTTATAAATATCACAGCTACAAAGTCCAGTGCATTTGATACTGTATATTACTCATATTGCAATAAGTATTATGTCTAAGTACTGTCAACTCTAATAAAAGAGATAATATGTCATTTTTCTTATATGTGTACTGAAAGAGAAGCATCTGAAAACATTGCAAGTCTGTTTAAATCAAAAACAGAGAAGTTAGGGAAGACATGGATGCATTTCTGACACTTATTTGTCAGAAAGTAAGAGTCAGCAGTGTCAGCATTTGATCAATGGATCAAATGCAGCAGCTAATCCAGGAGCACAACTACACAACCATCAGACCCTGTAGCTAGAAAAATATTAAAATCCCTTAACATTTTTAATTTTGTGCTGTGTGAGACTTTTAAACCAGGCTGGAAAACCCCAGATATGCTACCCCTCCAATTGATAGTAATATATTTAAAGAAGGATTTTAAAAATAAAATGTGTTGAAAAGTCAATTATCAACCCCCCAGGTCAAGAAAGTCTGTTCAGCAAAAATTCATCCATCACTTTGATTCATAATGTGATCAAATTAAATAAATTTCTACACACTGACTTTACAAGAATGATTACTAAGCGCAAAAGGGCTACTTTTGTGTGGCTTAAAGAATGCTGATTATAAAGGACCACTGAAATCTCATTTGTCACTTCTTGTTAAAAATAAATCAAGCCAATATAAACATTGCTGTCAGTTCATATAATTATCATGTCAAAGAAGAAACTAATGATGGTTATTAAAGAGCAGATTACATTGTACACAAAGAATTTTACTTTTACCAAATGATTTTACATGTAGCAACCGTTTTGTCTGGTTTAGTTTCAAAAATAGTTGAAGATTCATTTGCAAAAAGAAATTTGGAATTTCACAATGTCACGTATGGAGAGGATTTTTCATGGCCAACATCAATCAAACCTTTGCCTGCTGACATACCTTTGCCTCTTCTTGTTATTCGTCACAGAGGTGATTAATAGTCACTTAGCCTATTACTGCACAGCATGCTGAAGCAGCACCTGCAATTACACAACATTTAGCTTCTCAGCTGTCAGTGCTGCATGAGAAGAGGATGCTGCAGGCCTACATGTGCAGAGAAATGTCACTCTCAGCTTGTACATTTGCGTGATTGTCCGCTTGAGTTGGTCCCATGAAGATCAGTGTTTAACGCAACAAACGTCACCCTGAGACACTAATATTCCTAACACATTGCACTGCAGAAAAAAATGTCTATTATTAAATGATAGGTTGTTGCAAAAATATGTATATTTTTGATTTACTGTAAATTTCCAAACTTAGTTGATTTAAACATTCAGATAGATGCTTAATGAAAGAAAAAAAGGAAGTCTTGACATGAATTTGCAGTGTTGCAATCTGAAAACCCAAACAAACAGAAACCCCTGACCTCATTTAGTCATGCCATTAACATTGAACTAATGCATGAGCTGTTTTTCCAGGTAGGACTGCGCCCCATTTATCAGTGTCAGATGAAAGGTTCTGCAAGACAAACATCCATTAAGTGCTCAGACTAAGTGTTTCTTCTTTCAGAATATCATATGATAGTCATTTGTTTTTTTTCCAGAGTTAAAAAAAAATATTGATTTTCATTTAAGAAGGCAAAGAGTTTATTTCAAACTCAACTAATTTGCAAACATGATTTAATATTAGGATTAGAGTCAGTGTTCTTGTTAGAATATACTTTTTTTCTGATTAATAAAAAAACATATGTATTTCTAAAATAAATACACTTATTTATTTAGGAGTGATGGGTAATCACAGACTGTACTAAAACAGACTCATTGTGAAAAATCTCTTTTGGAGACATTTTGAAGAATGATCTTGTCAGCACTTAGTGATAAGTACAGGCAATGACAGGAGCACATTTATCTTAGAGCAGAATTTTACTTCTATATGGATTCACAAAAAGACCATCAAACATTTGTGAAGTTATGACTCTTTGTTTTACTTGGACAGGGCATGTGTACATCCCAGACAGGCTTCTGTCAACACAGTTTTACTTTACCAAACTGGGAAAGTTCTTCCCAGGACCCACATTTGGTGTTTTTAGTTATTCCTTTTTAATCAAAACTTGGAAGAATGAAAGTTGGATCAATTTTTGAGGGAAGTACCTTCTCTTAATTAGGTGTGCATGCAGGCCGCAAAAATAAAGTCTGAATTATGTTGGAAAATGTGACTACATGTTAGTAAAGGAGGTAAAAGTCCTAATAATGTCAATGTGTTCGCCTATTTGTGCCACACAAAGAAAAAGTCAAAACTTGACTCAACCTCAAGGTTTTAGCGTCTCAGACTAAACTCTGTGGTAAATGACTTGAATTGTACCACTGTACTGAAAAGAGTTTTCTATGTGGAACATATTAAATGGCAATTTAATATATACAAATTTAATATGTACAAATATCACCCTGTGTTATTTTCTGTGTTTCCATGCATTGGAAACACAGAAAAAGTATGGTGAGCATACTTACTTTCCTTAAAGATCTTTTATGTAGGAAATGTGGGCAAACTTTATCAAATTAAACAAGTGTGAAAACTGGATTTTTCTCTCACACACCACAAAAACCTCATTCAGCATTTAATATATAGAAATGCATAAAGAAACTAATTGGCCCTAACTGTTGCTCAGCCAGATGAAAACTTAAATATGTTTTTCAAATCAATAAATGAACCGCAGCAAGTGCTACTGGGTCACAACAACAACACTCCTCTGTGAGAATGCTTTTATTGACTGAACAAGTTAACTTTTTAGGAGACGGAGAGAGCCCAATCTTTTCAGCCAATAACAGGAAGGAGGAATGTAACGCATGCTGGATTTGGAACTATTGGTAATTTTTTTGGAAATGTTGCAGCCAAGGAAGAATCTCTGAAATAAAAGTAGCTATACACTCAAAGATAACAGTTTAGCTTATTTAAGATGCTAAACTCAGTTTAAAAAGTCAGCTCGCTGGTCATTTAATTTTATTTAAAAACTATTGTTAAAATCCATTTTACAACTGTGTGAGAAAGCAGAATGCATTTATCTTTTTGTAGGAAACTCAGAATCAAGAGACATTGATTAACAAGCGATATTGGTCAAAAACAGTACATGCAGGAAGGTTTAAAGAAAACTCTTCAAGTCACCGAGACAAATAAGCAGCAAAACATACAACTGGTTAAAAAGCCTTATGTGACACATATGTGTTTACTTTAAAACTAGAGAACCTGTTTTATTTGTTTGATTGACAAATCATGTTCCGTTTCATTCTGTCACTGCAACAAAGAGAGAAAAACAAACATGAAACATCAATCCAGTTTTCTGAGAAAAGCTTTTAATTTGAAATTCTTGTTTGCTTTGGCCTCTTAGTCTGAAAGATCAGCATGGAAATCCCCCTGTTTTAGAAGGAAAAAAATTAATGCACCCTCTCTGCATTCACTGGCCATTAAGGTGCTCAGACTGTTCACTTTATCATTCTTATGACTTCAGCATCGGTGCCGAGGCTTTCCTCCGCCTCTGCCTCTAATTCATCATCCTTTATAGAGACTAATAGGCGAGAGGTGACACCAGGGAGGGCTGCAGATGACTCCTGGCTGCTCAAATCCACTCAGAGTGAAGGGTTTTCATTTGCCTCAAAGACACGGTGGTATTCATTTGTTGCAATGGCACACAATTTTCTGTTGGCTCCGAGCACAAACTGTGTGAATCTTTACAAGGCCTCCTAAACAGAGACGTACGGTGAGAGTTCACAAATGCTGATCCTGGTTGCCTCTCACTGTTATTATTACCTATTCCATATTAAATGGCTTATATTTTATTCAGTAACTGGGGGAAACACTGGGATATGAGCAAATTTATGGCTCTGAGGTAACAGATGTATAAATAAGAATATTCAAGAAATAAAATGATGACACTCTACATTTATTGAACTCTGTGAAACACTTATTTGGATTGCAACAAAATGAGATGTACTAAACTTCTGCAAATTTAACTGAAGGATTTGAATTTGTTAAAAATTTCAGCTGACATCAGAGTTTCTTCATTAAGCTTCAGAAGCAGTAGAAGTAGAGCTGTGCAACGTTTCAGCTTAAAACCACCAAAATATCTAAAATTAAATATAAATGAGAGAAAAAAGTAGTCTGGACGTCCGATTTCACTTGGCTCATGCTGGATTTTCACCAACAGGAGTCTTTAGGACATCTGATTTGAAATTGTGTCACAGTATGCATCCGTCCAGATCCGTCCAGATCACTCAGCTGAGTTGCTGAGCTCAGCAGGAATTGTGGTACTTTACTAATAAATATTCATCCTGCCCTGAGGAACCTGCACTCCTTTGTGAACTTGCAAAGTTTTGGATATGACAACTGCTGACCTCTGATTTGAGCTTCTAAATGCTGACTTCTGCCTTATCTGTAAGCATTGTTTTATTAAACAGTGTTAAATAAAAAAAATGTGTATAGTGAAAATCTAGAATTAAAATTTGAGTCATTTAAGAGTTATTGAGGTTGAAAGTGACTCAACTGTTGATAGAACCAGAAAAGCAGATTGTTCAGAAGAGTGATTATTTGAAAGCTTGTTTAATCAGACATTTCGTCTGTTTCTCCTCTACTGTCACACTTGCATGTTTCATTAAACTAATTTAAATATCTGACAAAGACAACCTGAATAAATGCAAAAAGTTGTTTCCAAACAATGATTTCATTTACTTACAGGAAAGACTTTCTAAACCAACTTGGCCTATGTCAAAGTGTGCTACTGCTTACTTCTAAATCTAATAACCTGATAAATGGTTAGAACATCAAGTGTTTGTGACAACTGCAATGAGTGCTTTGTTTCACTGTGGCCCACATTATTTGCCCACATTGCAGGGTTTTCCACCATTAACTGCTTATTTGAAGCCACTGATTATTTAAAGTAAATCAAATCAAAGTCTTGTCAAAACTTTGACAATGCAGACTTTCTGGTTTCCTTCTGATTAGTGTGCTGCAGTACAACTTGGAAAACTGGAAAATGTTATTTTATTTCATTCATACTGCATTTTACAACATGCAGACACTCATTACTGTTGATCTTGCTGTAGTTCAGAATAATCTCTTTGATACTTGAAAATGAGTAGAATGTGACTCTTCCATGCAACACTGTGCATAATTTAACGAGACACAATTATTTGGTATTTGGTACTGACTTGGGAAAGGGAGGGACATCAGTGGTGCTGCTATATATGTTCTGTCACTCCTGTAAATAAATTAGAAATTTTCATTTGGCATACATTTTGATGTGTGGTTTCTCCCTCTGTAGACATCTTTAAAACGACTGTAGGGGAACTAATTTGGGTTGTCATCAATTGACCCTGAGCCAAAATGATCTGGTCCAGAACCAGATTTTTTAAAAATAATGTTTAATATTGTATAACCAAAGTGCATTTGAGCTTAGGTTCACAAACAGATTCCTGTCATGGTTTGTGTTCCTGTTATGTTTCTGTCATCTAGTTTGCTCCTCCCACTCCTGCTGGCTGCTGATTACTTACACCTGTTCTGCTTCCTGTATAAACTCCTGCTCTGCTCACTCCATGTAGCATACTGCCATTTATTTTGGAATATAATTACATCTATGGTAATCTTTCCTGAATACTGGGACTATTTGTTGATACCGTTCAATGCATAAACATATTGGCTGCATGGGATTTGGCCATAATTTTTAAAACTAATATCTAATTTTATCACACTCTTGTACATCTGCTATAAATTTCAATGGGAAAAGTAATATATTTCCAAAGCCACATTTTCTTTAATTTACGGGTATATAATTAACTGGCTGAGGTGAGTTACGAGCCTCATCATCTAAATAAATGAGAAATTATTAGATGAATTAACGAAGCTCTGATAATATCATTTTACCCCGCGCAGTTTAGGGTAACGTGGGAAGAAGATGGTAAATGGCTCCAGTCAGAAACCACTCGTCTGTTAATGGTATTTCCAATAAAGACTAATAAGGTTTGACTAACCAGGACAGGTTCCTTTGGGAAAAAAATATTAGGTTGAGAAACAATTTATTTCTATAAACCGGGAGGACAGAAGATGTATTCTTAACTTTTTCCTGAGTTGTGATGATTCTTATAATTACAATCATACACAACTATAATTTAACATTTTTAAATGCAGATAATGCTAAATGTGCTTTATAAACTGAATTATTTATACCCCATTATCTGGCAAAGTGTCAACATCTTAGGCTGAACAAAATATAGATTAAATATTTTGGAGTGGATGAGAAGATGCACACTTCAACGTCGGGTTTTCCCACATGTACCACAGAAAAACGGTGGAAAGCTTGAGGTGGCAGCTCCTTATACAGTTTTTTGGAGTCTAATGGCTCCAAAAATCAGATATCCTCATGACTTTTATGACTGATTCTCTCATTGACTGCATTTCTCCCCTTTGTTCCCATCAGTGTCTGTGCTTGTTTGGCCCTCTGCAGGCTTTCCATACACATAAAATCCTGAGAGAAGACACAAAAGTTGATAAACCTTGTCATAAAGTGGTAATACAGTAGGCATTACCATCTGCCTACTGTAAGGCAACAATTTGCCTTACAGTAGGACGGTCCTTGGTTCAAATCCCAGCCTGGGGTTTTTCTGTGTAGTTCATGCTTGGTTTCTTACCAAGTAATTTGGCAGAGGTGGATAGAGTCAAGAAACATATAGTCACTATTTCACTTAAATGAAGAAACAGTAGCTTTCTAAGAAATTACTCAAGTAATAATAATAATAAAAAAGTATTGCAATATTTTATTCAGGAAAGAACTTTTCCACAAACACATCCACACAGCTGAACAATCTGAAACCAAAGCCTCTCATTCAGAGGAGCCTTAATAAAAAGTAATATTTTAGTATTTTATAACTCAGTGATTCTCTTTCCCACCCCCAACAATAATTTTAAGATATATTTACAGCAGGACAGTTGTAACCCAAACTTTCTGAAAGTAAACGGGATCTTGTAAGGAATATCTAATTCTGCTGATTTTCACTGCGGTTATGAGTCTGTCAGAACTCGCTTGGACAGACTCGGTGACTTAGACATGAAAACATGCAGACAAACTGTGGCCCCTGTGAAAGGGGTCAGATCTCAAGTCTCATGCAGATGATCACTAAGCAAAAGTTCCCATCTGCTCCGCCATGCTGACCCAAAATCCCAAGAGAGTGCTTAAACAGACTGTCCAGATATTAAAAGTGCAACCAAAAGTCTTGAACGTGAGGGAAACTATTTCTAATGCAAGTGTTGCAGTCTAACTGCATCTCGTCTTGCATTGGTCGCATGTTTAAATAGTTAAAATGACTATAGAATTAATTAATTTAGACCCAACTTTATGTTCCCAGCCTCTAATGGACTTGTGACACCAGAATAATGTTGAAAAAAGAAGTGAAATCTAACCAGTAGATCCTGGAGCTTTGGTTCAGCTCAGTGAAGATCTGTGATGTATCACATGACTAAAACGGATATTGCGTCATGTTTTATTTTGCCTGTAATCCTCAGATTTCCTATGACTAAGTTCACAAAATGGACATAAGATTACAAGTTTGGAATAACTTGTTACGTTTTTTCAAAGTGTAATTCTAAGTACGATGAAATTATTTTTGAACATTAATGCTAAGTTCACTATCCATATGTTCCTGCATGCATCCTCTATTTCCCGGTGACCTCATGTTTCCTGTACTCTGCACTTACTCCTGAACCCATTTCCAAAATTGGGGTCATTGATTGGTAAGTTTGATGCCTGAACTCTGGCCCCCATCCAAAAATGATAACTGTTCATATGGGACTATGAAGCTAAGTGCTAAATCAATGGGGCCAGCCTCTCTGATCTGGATATAGCGTTACCAAAGAAGGCTGGTGGCATGCGGTAGGGCAGATGTTTCCCCCGGGAAAGCTTTTGGAGACACAGCACCTCTGACAGGAAGAAGTCTGGTCTCAGGACTGGCCATTCAAATTATCAATCAATTACACCACCTTTCTGAGGCGCTTCATTTCAGTTATTCTCAAGTGACGTTAGTCTGTGTTTATCAGTAGTTGCTGATTTGTTTTAGAAGTTTAGGTTTTTTTGTAATGAGATAATAATTGAGAATTTTTATTACATGGATCAGGAATAAGCAGAGTTCACAGCTTTGCACATGAGTTTTCTGAATCATTGTGACCTTTTGAACCCTGAGCATCACTTTCAAACCAATCTTCGCTTTCTTTGTGCGAAGAGCTTGACTGCGATCCAGGCCAGTCGAAGCAGCTGGGCGATCATTATGGCTACCAAGATTTCGCCAAATTAGCTCACCCATCCCAGATGGACATTATGCTTGCACACAACTGCAAAGCTCACTGTTGGGGAGGAGTCTGAACGATGTTCCTGCCACATTAAGTTGTTTCCATCATTATCCTTGCAGTTGCTTATTTCCCTTGTGAGTCGTGTGTTTTTTTTTGTTTTGAGGGATTTGTCTATCAAGGTAGGATGGGAAGCTGAACTGTCCCGTTGAATGGTTGCATCAGTGATTATGGTTCCCACTATATGTGCGCTTTTTCTTTCTTTCTTTTTTTTGCTTTTGCCTCTTTAAATTAAAAACGAATCCCCTGGAACGCATCGATGAAAATGAGCATTTCGCTATCAGACAACATTGGCATTTGCCAAATGAGCAATTTCTTCTATAACACTGCGGTATCTCTAATCAGCCCCGCTGCAAGGGTCTCAGACTCTCACTGTGATAATGGTAGTTGATAAACTGGGTCCAAATTAGCCATTGGTTTTATTTTTCTCATTGCCTTGAATGTGACTGTGTCTGAATTTGCATTTCAGGATGGAACACATCACAGAATTTGGATATAAGCAAATAGCTTATATCCAGCACATTTGAATAGTTTATTTAATTTTTATGTAGATTAATTATATTTTAAATGCATCCATATTCATGCATTTAAACTAAGAGATCAAAATGTTAGATTTTCAAATAAATAGATGCAGTTCAGTTGTTGCCTTCGTGCTTGTAAAGGTGCATTTTTCCTCTCTTTCTGCAGAGTTAAAGTGCACTGAAAGGCGTCCCCCATGCCTAGTTTGCTTGTGAACATAAGGGGGCTGTAAAGACAGAGCAGTTGTGTCTGGAAACCTGATAGAGCACCCCTCACCCTGAAACTCAAAATACCAGCAGAGATCAATAGTTGCAGCATGTTAGCTATTGTCCAGCAGAGAGTATCGCACATCCCAGTGTTTCTACTGGATAGAGACCCAGATCCACGCTTGAACTCTAACACCAGTCCAGCCTGCTGTATGTGGAAATGGCTGAGATTAAATAAAATCCAGTGAATGGAAGGATGGATAGGTGAAAAAAATCATACAATATCTATTTTCTGTAGTCCTATAAAGCTACTATATATTCTATTCACATTAACAGAACCTTTCTAGAAATATACAGAGTAAAATCCTGACAGCAGTCAACCCAAAGATTAGCTGCAAATTATTTTCAATACTCCCCAATTACAAAATTGTTTTTTTTTTTAAATAAAATGATCTATTAATACTAGAGGTGTGC